>NC_091283.1:646811501-647112484 GCF_032444005.1 Ranitomeya imitator | reverse complement strand
AGCAAAAGAGGAAGAAGAGAATGCTGTCTGGTGGACGGACACAAGTGCTCCTAGGGAGAGTAGAGGACAGTGAGTGAGTCAAAACAACAATGGTAAAAGAAGGACCAGACACCTCACTAACTACCTTGGACAAAAACATACCAAAAATGCTAGAGAGTGCGGGGTCCGTAACAGCACGGACAGGGAGTGGGATCCCTATAGGCACTGTGGACAAAGAAGGTACAAGGTCAAGATGCTGGTGGCGCTATAAAATGCATGTTGATGGCGCCGCCAAAGAAAATTACCCGTGGGTCCGGAGGCAGAGAGATGGGCGGTGGTTGAGCTGTCATTGGTCGCAAGTGAGTTAAAGTAGCAGTGGGACCGGAAGTGGAGTGGGACAGGAGAGAGAGCGCGCGTGCGTGTGATATGAATTAAGGCTGGGAGCGCAGGAAGCTAAGGTGGAACGTGGCGCTACAAGGGCGCAATAGAGAGTAGACTAGAGACACATGGCACCTAGAGACACATGTGTTATGGACCTGGTGGTTAGGAGCACCCGGAACGACCTGATGGTTAAACTCACACAGGACAAGCTCTGGGAAGTGGGAGCTCTGCTGACCGCAACCCCTAATCCTATCACACAACTAGAAATAGCCGTGGAGCGTACCTAACACGACCTAGACGCCTCTTCACAGCCTAAGAGCTAACTAGCCCTAAAGATAGAAAATAAAGCCTACCTTGCCTCAGAGAAATTCCCCAAAGGAAAAGGCAGCCCCCCACATATATTGACTGAGTTAAGATGAAAGTCACAAACACAGAAATGAAACAGGTTTTAGCAAAGGGAGGCCAGACTTACTAAACAGACTGAGGATAGGAAAGGTATCTTTGCGGTCAGCACAAAACCCTACAAAAAGACCACGCAGAGTGTGCAAAAAGACCTCCGCACCGACTCACGGTGCGGAGGTGCCACTCTGCATCCCAGAGCTTCCAGCTAGCAGGGCAAGATCATGATAGCCAGCAGGACAAGGAAACAATGAACAAATAAATAACTAGCAGGGACTTAGCTTCTGCTGGAGTAGACAGGTCACCAGAAAGATCCAAGAGCGAACTGAACCAGTAAAAGAACATTGACAGCTGGCATGGAGTAACGATCTGAGTGGAGTTAAATAGAACAGCCAGCCAAAGAATAAACTACGTCACCTGTGGAAGGAACCTCAGAAGCAGCAGCTCCACTCACAGCCACCAGAGGTAGTCCATGGACAGAACTCGCCGAAGTACCATTCATGACCACAGGAGGGAGTTCGATAACAGAATTCACAACAGTACCCCCCCCCCCTTGAGGAGGGGTCACCGAACCCTCACCAGAGCCCCCAGGCCGATCAGGACGAGCCAAATGAAAGGCATAAACTAGATCGGCAGCATGAACATCAGAGGCAAAAACCCAGGAATTATTATTACTGGAGTTTCCATCTCGAAATACGAGAATCCAAAATCTTCACCACATACTCCAACTCCCCCTCGCCCAACACCGGGGCAGGAGGATCAACGGAGGGAACCATAGGCGCCACATATCTCCGCAATAACGACCTATGGAACACATTATGGATAGCAAAAGAAGCTGGAAGGGCCAAACGAAATGACACAGGATTGAGAACTTCAGAAATCTTATACGGACCAATGAAACGAGGCTTAAACTTACGAGAGGAAACCTTCATAGGAACATGACGAGATGACAACCAAACCAAATCCCCAACACGAAGTCGGGGACCAACACAGCGCCGGCGGTTAGCGAAACGTTGAGCCTTCTCCTGGGACAATGTCAAATTGTCCACCACATGAGTCCAAATCTGCTGCAACCTGTCCACCACCGTATCCACACCAGGACAGTCCGAAGGCTCAACCTGCCCTGAAAAGAAACGAGGATGGAAACCAGAATTACAGAAAAAAGGCGAAACCAAAGTAGCCGAGCTGGCCCGATTATTAAGGGCGAACTCAGCCAAAGGCAAGAAGGACACCCAATCATCCTGATCAGCAGAAACAAAGCATCTCAGATATGTTTCTAAAGTCTGATTAGTTCGTTCGGTTTGGCCATTTGTCTGAGGATGGAAAGCCGAAGAAAAAGGCAAATCAATGCCCATCTTAGCACAAAAGGACCGCCAAAACCTCGAAACAAACTGGGAACCTCTGTCCGAGACGATGTTCTCCGGAATGCCATGCAAACGAACCACATGCTGGAAAAACAATGGCACCAAATCAGAGGAGGAAGGCAATTTAGACAAGGGTACCAAATGGACCATCTTAGAGAAGCGATCACAAACCACCTACATGACCGACATCCTTTGAGAGACAGGGAGATCTGAAATAAAATCCATGGAAATATGCGTCCAGGGCCTCTTCGGGACTGGCAAGGGCAAAAGCAACCCACTGGCACGAGAACAACAGGGCTTAGCCCGAGCACAAGTCCCACAGGACTGCACAAAAGAACGCACATCCCGTGACAAAGAAGGCCACCAAAAGGATCTAGCCACCAAATCTCTGGTACCAAAGAATCCAGGATGACCCGCCAACACCGAACAATGAACCTCAGAGATAACTCTACTAGTCCATCTATCAGGGACAAACAGTTTCTCCGCTGGACAACGGTCAGGTCTATCAGCCTGAAACTTCTGCAGCACGCGCCGCAAATCAGGGGAGATGGCAGACAAAATTACCCCCTCTTTGAGAATACTCCCCGGCTCAGGAACACCCGGAGAGTCGGGCACAAAACTCCTTGACAGGGCATCAGCCTTCACATTCTTAGAGCCCGGAAGGTACGAAACCACAAAATCAAAACGGGAGAAAAACAGCGACCATCGAGCCTGTCTAGGATTCAACCATTTGGCAGACTCGAGATAAGTCAAATTCTTGTGATCCGTCAAGACCACCACGCGATGCTTGGCTCCCTCAAGCCAATGTCACCGCTCCTCGAATGCCCACTTCATGGCCAACAACTCTCGATTGCCAACATCATAATTGCGCTCAGCAGGCGAGAATTTTCTAGAAAAGAAGGCACATGGTTTCATCACCGAGCCATCAGAACTTCTTTGCGACAAAACAGCCCCTGCTCCAATCTCAGAAGCATCAACCTCGACCTGAAACGGGAGCAAAACATCTGGCTGGCACAACACAGGGGCAGAAGAAAAACGACGCTTGAACTCCTGAAAAGCCTCTACAGCCGCAGAGGACCAATTGACCACATCAGCACCTTTCTTGGTCAAATCAGTCAACGGTTTAGCAACACTAGAAAAATTAGCGATGAAGCGACAGTAAAAATTAGCAAAGCCCAGGAACTTCTGCAGGCTCTTCACAGATGTCGGCTGAGTCCAATCATAAATGGCCTGAACTTTAACAGGGTCCATCTCGATAGTAGAAGGGGAAAAAATGAAACCCAAAAATAAACCTTCTGAACCCCAAAGAGACATTTCGACCCCTTCACAAACAAGGAATTCGCACGAAGGACCTGGAACACCATTATGACCTGCTTCACATGAGACTCCCAATCATCCGAAAAGACCAAAATATCATCCAAATATACCATCATGAATCTATCCAGGTACTCTCGGAAGATGTCATGCATAAAGGACTGAAACACAGATGGAGCATTAGAAAGCCCGAATGGCATAACCAGGTACTCAAAATGGCCCTCGGGCGTATTAAATGCTGTTTTCCATTCATCGCCCTGTTTAATTCGCACAAGATTATACGCCCCTCGAAGATCTATCTTGGTGAACCAACTAGCCCCCTTAATCCGAGCAAACAAATCAGACAGCAGCGGCAAAGGGTACTGAAATTTGACTGTGATCTTATAAGAAAGGCGGTAATCAATACAAGGTCTCAAAGAGCCATCCTTCTTGGCCACAAAAAAGAACCCTGCTCCCAACGGTGATGACGACAGGCGAATATGACCTTTCTCCAAGGATTCCTTTATATAACTCCGCATAGCGGCGTGCTCTGGCACAGATAAATTAAACAGTCGGCCCTTAGGAAACTTACTACCAGGAATCAAATTAATAGCACAATCGCAATCCCTATGAGGAGGTAAGGCACCGGATTTAGGCTCTTCAAACACATCCCAGTAATCTGATAAAAACTCAGGGACTTCAGAAGGAGTGGAAGGCGAAATTGACAGCAATGGAACATCACCATGTACCCCCTGACAACCCCAGCCGGACACAGACATAGATTTCCAATCCAATACTGGATTATGGACCTGTAGCCATGGCAACCCCAAAACGACCACATCATGCAGATTATGCAACACCAAAAAGCGAATATCCTCCTGATGTGCAGGAGCCATGCACATGGTCAATTGAGTCCAGTACTGAGGCTTATTCTTGGCCAAAGGCGTAGCATCAATTCCTCTCAATGGAACAGGATACTGCAAAGGCTCCAAGAAAAAACCACAGCGCATGGCAAACTCCAAGTCCATCAAATTCAGGGCAGCGCCTGAATCCACAAATGCCATAACAGAATAGGACGACAGAGAGCAAATCAGAGTAACGGACAAAAGAAATTTAGACTGTACCGTACTAATGGTGGCAGACCTAGCAAACCGCTTAGTGCGCTTAGGACAATCGGAGATAGCATGAGTGGAATCACCACAGTAAAAACACAGCCCATTCCGACGTCTGTGTTCTTGCCGTTCAGCTCTAGTCAAAGTCCTATCACACTGCATAGGCTCAGGCCTATGCTCAGAGAATACCGCCAAATGGTGCACAGCTTTGCGCTCACGCAAGCGCTGATCGATCTGAATGGCCAAGGACATAGACTCATTCAGACCAGCAGGTGTGGGAAATCCCACCAAGACATCCTTAAGGGCTTCAGAAAGACCCTTTCTGAAAATTTCTGCCAGGGCACACTCATTCCATTGAGTAAGCACAGACCACTTTCTAAACTTCTGACAGTACACCTCCGCTTCATCCTGACCCTGACACAAAGCCAGCAAGATTTTCTCTGCCTGATCCACTGAATTTGGTTCATCATAAAGCAATCCAAGCGCCAGAAAAAACGCATCTACATCACACAATGCAGGATCTCCTGGCGCAAGGGAAAATGCCCAGTCTTGAGGGTCACCATGCAACAAAGAAATAATGATTTTTACTTGTTGAACGGGGTCACTAGAGGAGTGGGGTTTCAAAGCTAGAAACAGTTTACAATTATTTTTGAAATTCAGGAACTTAGATCTATCCCCAGAAAACAAATCAGGAATTGGAATTCTAGGCTCTAACATCGGATTCTGAACCACAAAATCTTGAATGTTTTGTACCCTTGCAGTGAGATGATCCACACAAGAGGACAGACCTTGAATGTCCATATCTACACCTGTGTCCTGAACCACCCAGAGGCTTAGGGGAAAAGAAAGACAAAAAACACTGCAAAGAAAAAAAAAATGGTCTCAGAACTTCTCTTATCCCTCTATTGAGATGCATTAATACTTTGGGCCAGCTGTACTGTTATGACCTGGTGGTTAGGAGCACCCGGAACGACCTGATGGTTAAACTCACACAGGACAAGCTCTGGGAAGTGGGAGCTCTGCCGACCGCAACCCCTAATCCTATCACACAACTAGAAATAGCCGTGGAGCGTACCTAACAAGACCTAGATGCCTCTTCACAGCCTAAGAGCTAACTAGCCCTAAAGAAAGAAAATAAAGCCTACCTTGCCTCAGAGAAATTCCCCAAAGGAAAAGGCAGCTGTTATGACCTGGTGGTGAGGACAATAATGGACCTGGTGGTTAAGAGCACACGGATTGACCTGATAGTTACTAATAATACAGGACAAGCTCTGAGGCGTTGGAACTCTGCTGACCGCAATTCCTAATCCTATCACACACACTAGAAATAGCCGTGGATTGCTCCTAACACTCCCTATGCAACTCGTCACAGCCTAAGGAACTAGCTAGCCCTAAAGATAGAAAAATAAAGCCTACCTTGCCTCAGAGAAATTCCCCAAAGGAACAGGCAGCCCCCCACATATAATGACTGTGAGTTAAGATGAAAATTACAAACACAGAGATGAAATAGATTTAGCAAAGTGAGGCCCGACTTACTGAACAGACAGAGGATAGGAAAGGTAACATTGCGGTCAGCACAAAAAACTACAAAAAGACCACGCAGAGGGCGCAAAAAGACTCTCCGCACCGACTCACGGTGCGGAGGCGCTCCCTCTGCGTCCCAGAGCTTCCAGCAAGCAAGACAAAAATCAAAATAGCAAGCTGGACAGAAAAAATAGCAAACAGAGAAAAACAAGCAGGAACTTAGCTTCTGCTGGGAAGACAGGTCACAAGAACGATCCAGGAGCGAACTAGACCAATACTGGAACATTGACAGGTGACATGGAGCAATGATCTAGGTGGAGTTAAATAGAGCAGCCAGCTAATGAATTAACCTCATCACCTGTGGAAGGAACCTCAGAAGCCGCAGCCCTACTCACAACCACCAGAGGAAGCCCATGGACAGAACCAGCCGAAATACCATTCATGACCACAGGAGGGAGCTTGACAACAGAATTCACAACAGTACCCCCCCCCCATTGAGGAGGGGTCACCGAACCCTCACCAGAGCCCCCAGGCCGACCAGGACGAGCCAAATGAAAGGCACAAACCAGATCGGCAGCATGAACATCAGAGGCAAAGACCCAGGAATTATCTTCCTGACCATAACCCTTCCACTTGACCAGGTACTGGAGTTTCCGTCTCGAAATACGAGAATCCAAAATCTTCTCCACCACATACTCCAACTCCCCCTCAACCAACACCGGGGCAGGAGGATCAACGGATGGAACCACAGGCGCCATGTATCTCCGCAACAACGACCTATGGAATACATTATGGATGGCAAAAGAAGCTGGAAGGGTCAAACGAAATGACACAGGATTGAGAACCTCAGAAATCTTATATGGACCAATAAAACGAGGCTTAAACTTAGGAGAGGAAACCTTCATAGGAACATAACGAGACGACAACCAAACCAAATCCCCAACACGAAGTCGGGGACCCACACAGCGCCGGCGGTTAGCGAAACGTTGAGCCTTCTCCTGGGACAATGTCAAATTGTCCACTACATGAGTCCAAATCTGCTGCAACCTATCCACCACAGTATCTACACCAGGACAGTCCGAAGACTCAACCTGCCCTGAAGAGAAACGAGGATGGAAACCAGAATTGCAGAAAAACGGCGAAACCAAAGTAGCCGAGCTGGCCCGATTATTAAGGGCGAACTCAGCCAAAGGCAAAAAGGACACCCAATCATCCTGATCAGCAGAAACAAAGCATCTCAGATATGTTTCCAAAGTCTGATTAGTACTTTCGGTTTGGCCATTTGTCTGAGGATGGAAAGCCGAGGAAAAAGACAAATCAATGCCCATCCTAGCACAAAAGGATCGCCAAAACTTCGAAACAAACTGGGAACCTCTGTCCGAAACGAAGTTCTCCGGAATGCCATGTAAACGAACCACATGCTGGAAAAACAACGGCACCAAATCAGAGGAGGAAGGCAATTTAGACAAGGGTACCAAATGGACCATCTTAGAGAAGCGATCACAAACCCAAATGACCGACATCTTTTGAGAGACAGGGAGATCCGAAATAAAATCCATAGAAATATGCGTCCAGGGCCTCTTCGGGACCGGCAAGGGCAAAAGCAACCCACTGGCACGAGAACAGCAGGGCTTAGCCCGAGCACAAGTCCCACAGGACTGCACAAAAGAACGCACATCCCGCGACAAAGACGGCCACCAAAAGGATCTAGCCACCAAATCTCTGGTACCAAAGATTCCAGGATGACCAGCCAACACCGAACAATGAACCTCAGAGATAACTCTACTAGTCCATCTATCAGGGACAAACAGTTTGTCCGCTGGGCAACGGTCAGGTCTATCAGCCTGAAATTTTTGCAGCACCCACCGCAAATCAGGGGAGATGGCAGACAAAATTACCCCCTCTTTGAGAATACCCGCCGGCTCAGGAACACCCGGAGAGTCGGGCACAAAACTCCTTGACAGGGCATCAGCCTTCACATTCTTAGAGCCCGGAAGGTACGAAACCACAAAATCAAAACGGGAGAAAAATAGCGACCAACGAGCCTGTCTAGGATTCAACCGTTTGGCAGACTCGACATAAGTCAAATTCTTGTGATCCGTCAAGACCACCACGCGATGCTTGGCTCCTTCAAGCCAATGATGCCACTCCTCGAATGCCCACTTCATGGCCAACAACTCTCGATTGCCAACATCATAATTGCGCTCAGCAGGCGAAAACTTTCTGGAAAAGAAGGCACATGGTTTCATCACCGAGCCATCAGAACTTCTTTGCGACAAAACAGCTCCTGCTTCAATCTCAGAAGCATCAACCTCGACCTGAAACGGGAGGGAAACATCTGGCTGGCACAACACAGGGGCAGAAGAAAAACGACGCTTCAACTCCTGAAAAGCTTCCACAGCCGCAGAAGACCAATTGACCACATCAGCACCCTTCTTGGTCAAATCAGTCAACGGTTTAGCAACACTAGAAAAATTACTGATGAAGCGACGATAAAAATTAGCAAAGCCCAGGAACTTTTGCAGACTCTTCACAGATGTCGGCTGAGTCCAATCATAAATGGCCTGCACTTTAACAGGGTCCATCTCGATAGTAGAAGGGGAAAAGATGAAACCCAAAAATGAAACCTTCTGAACTCCAAAGAAACACTTAGACCCCTTCACAAACAAAGAATTAGCACGAAGGACCTGGAACACCATTCTGACCTGCTTCACGTGAGACTCCCAATCATCCGAGAAGAACAAAATATCATCCAAATATACAATCAGGAATTTATCCAGGTACTCTCGGAAGATGTCATGCATAAAGGACTGAAATACTGATGGAGCATTGGAAAGCCTGAATGGCATAACCAGGTACTCAAAATGGCCCTCGGGCGTATTAAATGCTGTTTTCCATTCATCGCCCTGTTTAATACGCACAAGATTATACGCACCACGAAGGTCTATCTTGGTGAACCAACTAGCCCCCTTAATCCGAGCAAATAAATCAGACAGCAGCGGCAAAGGGTACTGAAATTTGACTGTGATCTTATTAATAAGGCGGTAATCAATACAAGGTCTCAAAGAACCATCCTTCTTGGCCACAAAAAAGAACCCTGCTCCCAATGGTGACGACGACGGGCGAATATGACCCATCTCCAAGAATTCCTTTATATAACTCCGCATAGCGGCGTGTTCTGGCACAGATAAATTGAACAGTCGGCCCTTAGGAAACTTACTACCAGGAATCAAATTGATAGCACAATCGCAATCCCTATGAGGAGGTAGGGCACTGGATTTGGGCTCATCAAATACATCCCGGTAATCCGACAAAAACTCCGGGACTTCAGAAGGGGTGGATGACGAAATAGACAAAAATGGAACATCACCATGTACCCCCTGACAACCCCAGCTGGACACAGACATAGATTTCCAATCCAATACTGGATTATGGACCTGTAGCCATAGCAACCCCAAAACGACCACATCATGCAGATTATGCAACACCAAAAAGCGAATATCCTCCTGATGTGCAGGAGCCATGCACATGGTCAATTGGGTCCAGTACTGGGGCTTATTCTTGGCCAAAGGCGTAGCATCAATTCCTCTCAATGGAATAGGATACTGCAAGGGCTCCAAGAAAAAAACACAGCGCCTAGCAAACTCCAAGTCCATCAAATTCAGGGCAGCGCCTGAATCCACAAATGCCATAACAGAATAGGATGACAAAGAGCAAATCAGAGTAACGGACAAAAGAAATTTCGACTGTACCGTACCAATGGTGGCAGACCTAACGAAACGCTTAGTGCGCTTAGGACAATCGGAGATAGCATGAGTGGAATCACCACAGTAAAAACACAGCCCATTCCGACGTCTGTGTTCTTGCCGTTCAGCTCTGGTCAAAGTCCTATCACATTGCATAGGCCCAGGTCTATGCTCAGATAATACCGCCAAATGGTGCACAACTTTACGCTCACGCAAGCGTCGATCGATCTGAATGGCCAAAGACATAGACTCATTCAGACCAGCAGGTATGGGAAATCCCACCATGACATCCTTAAGGGCTTCAGAGAGACCCTTTCTGAAAATTGCTGCCAGCGCGCATTCATTCCACTGAGTGAGTACAGACCACTTCCTAAACTTCTGACAATATATCTCTACCTCATCCTGACCCTGACACAGAGCCAGCAAGATTTTCTCTGCCTGATCCACTGAATTTGGTTCATCATAAAGCAATCCAAGCGCCAGAAAAAAACGCATCAACATCACGCAATGCCGGATCTCCTGGCGCAAGGGAAAATGCCCAGTCTTGAGGGTCGCCACGTAACAAAGAAATAATGATTTTCACTTGTTGAACAGGGTCACCTGAGAAGTGAGGTTTCAAAGCAAGAAACAATTTACAATTATTTTTGAAATTCAGAAACTTAGATCTATCCCCAAAAAACAAATCAGGAATTGGAATCCTAGGCTCTAACATCGGATTCTGAACCACAAAATCTTGAATGTTTTGTACCCTTGCAGTGAGATTATCCATACAAGAGAACAGACCTTGAATGTCCATATCTACACCTGTATCCTGAACCACCCAGAGGTAAAGAGGAAAAGAGAGACAAAACACACTGCAAAGAAAAAAAAATGGTCTCAGAACTTCTCTTATCCCTCTATTGAGATGCATTAATACTTTTGGCCACCTGTACTGTTATGACCTGGTGGTGAGGACAATAATGGACCTGGTGGTTAAGAGCACACGGAATGACCTGATAGTTACTAATAATACAGGACAAGCTCTGAGACGTTGGAACTCTGCTGACCGCAATCCCTAATCCTATCACACACACTAGAAATAGCCGTGGATTGCTCCTAACGCTCCCTATGCAACTCGTCACAGCCTAAGGAACTAGCTAGCCCTAAAGATAGAAAAATAAAGCTTACCTTGCCTCAGAGAAATTCCCCAAAGGAACAGGCACCCCCCCACATATAATGACTGTGAGTTAAGATGAAAATTACAAACACAGAGATGAAATAGATTTAGCAAAGTGAGGCCCGACTTACTGAACAGACAGAGGATAGGAAAGGTAACATTGCGGTCAGCACAAAAAACTACAAAAAGACCACGCAGAGGGCGCAAAAAGACCCTCCGCACCGACTCACGGTGCGGAGGCGCTCCCTCTTCGTCCCAGAGCTTCCAGCAAGCAAGACAAAAATCAAAATAGCAAACTGGACAGAAAAAATAGCAAACAGAGAAAAACAAGCAGGAACTTAGCTTCTGCTGGGAAGACAGGTCACAAGAACAATCCAGGAGTGAACTAGACCAATACTGGAACATTGACAGGTGGCATGGAGCAATGATCTAGGTGGAGTTAAATAGAGCAGCCAGCTAACGAATTAACCTCGTCACCTGTGGAAGGAACCTCAGAAGCCGCAGCCCCACTCACAACCACCAGAGGAAGCCCATGGACAGAACCAGCCGAAGTACCATTCATGACCACAGGAGGGAGCTTGACAACAGAATTCACAACAGGCAGCCCCCCACATATATTGACTGTGAGATAAGATGAAAGTCACAAACACAGAAATGAAACAGGTTTTAGCAAAGGGAGGCCAGACTTACTAAACAGACTGAGGATAGGAAAGGTATCTTTGCGGTCAGCACAAAACCCTACAAAAAGACCACGCAGAGTGTGCAAAAAGACCTCCGCACCGACTCACGGTGCGGAGGTGCCACTCTGCATCCCAGAACTTCCAGCTAGCAAGGCAAGATCATGATAGCCAGCTGGACAAGGAAACAATGAACAAATAAATAACTAGCAGGAACTTAGCTTCTGCTGGAGTAGACAGGTCACCAGAAAGATCCAAGAGCGAACTGAACCAGTACAAGAACATTGCCAGCTGGCATGGAGTAACGATCTGAGTGGAGTTAAATAGAACAGCCAGCCAAAGAATAAACTACGTCACCTGTGGAAGGAACCTCAGAAGCAGCAGCTCCACTCACAGCCACCAGAGGGAGTCCATGGACAGAACTCGCCGAAGTACCATTCATGACCACAGGAGGGAGTTCGATAACAGAATTCACAACACGTAGTGCTGATATTCAGTACCTCCCCTTTGTATCATTGAAGGAAGTTCTGAGTGAGGGACCAGAGGCATATCTAGGGTTTCTGGCACCCGGGGCAAGAATTCATTTTGGTGCTTCCCCCCGGACATATGTGATTTGCACACTTAGCTCCTCTCCCTAATACTCTCAATGTTCAGTGAAAAACTGAGAGAAGCGGGAAGAGAAGCTCATTGTCACAGGACCATAAGTATGAAAATCACATATGAGTGAAGTGTCCATGTGACGACTACTGGAACCTGCAGCGCTGAATCCTGACATCGCAGCTACTGAATTCTCACATCTAATGCACTCTACACTTTTAGGGTTCTGCCTGGCTGGTGGACAGTCATGTCAGCGCAAGCATGTTATTTGTATACATATGACCACATTCTGACTAGACGTGCCCGGCCTCGCTCAATTCCTTTTTTATAGAGTGAGGCCACACATGTCTAGTCGGCACGTGAACACATGTACATAAATCAACAGCACCAGAAAATCCTGACAGTGTGCAGTGCGCACTGTGAGAAGTCAGAAGTCTGCAGTCACAAGGAATGACTGCAGCCTCATCACAAACACTGGACATTCCCTTTAATGCTCCTAACATAAATAAAAGCATGTAAGTTAGTCAGTATCACAAATAACATTTACATCCAGGTACCTTATAGATGGCATCGTCTCTCGAGCCGTTCTCCTTTTCTTCATCTTGTCCAGACCCCATTATGAGTTTTCTCATCCACAGCCGTCGCTGCAGATTTCCATCTTCTCCGCTCTTTTGCAGAAAATCTCCACATGATGCCCTTAAAGATACAAGTGTCATTATAATGCTCCTGAATGAAAAATTGCCCCTCACTATATTGTCTGCACAAAATATGACCTCCACACTGTCCCTCTTATGGTACATGCTCTTTACCCGGACCCCCCCTTTCCTTACCGGCCCCCATCTTCACACTGTCCTCTCACACTGTGTCCCCCCTATAGGGCCTAGTATTTATACTGTACTCTCTCATCACACTCCCCCTCCTTGGTATACTGTCCCCTCCTGGCTGTGCCCTTACACTGTCCCCCCATGCTTCGCATGCACACATCCCAACACCCTCACTCCCCGTACTCTGTCCACATACGTTTTTCACATCGCTACTCATACTGTGTCTGCATACATCCCCCCCGTTTGCTCCCCAAACTGTCTGCACCCATCTCCCATACTGTTTCCTCATATATGCCCCTCATTCCCCGGTATTGTTTCCTCATACATGCCCCCCATCTCCCCCTTTGCTCTTCATTTTGTGTCCTCAAATCTCCCCCACACATTAAATCCCCCATCCCCACTCCAAATATCACCCCACACATTAAACACCCCCATCCCCATGACAAATCTCCCCTACATATTAAATCCCCCCATCCCCATGACAAATCTCCCCCCACACACATTCAATCCCCATATCCACTCCAATTCTACCCACACAAAATAAATCCCCCCATCTCCACTCACATTAAATCCCTTCCCCACAATAAATCCCCCCATCTCCACTCATATTACATATCCCCCATCCAATAATAAATCCCACCATCCCCACTCACATTAAATCTCCCCCCACAATAAATCCCCCCATCTCCACTCACATTAAATCCCTTCCCCACCATAAATCCCCCCATCTCCACTCACATTAAATCTCTTCCCCACAATAAATCCCCCCATCTCCACTCATATTAAATATCCCCCATCCAATAATAAATCCCACCATTCCCACTCACATTAAATCCCCCCTGCACCTTCGGTGTCTTCAGCTCCACTGGAGCACTTACCACCGATCTGCGTCTCAGTGCCTCTGCTCTGCCTCTGCTCTGCAGTGCGGGCGAGTGATGTCAGCAGCGTGATCACATGACGTGATCATGCTGCTAGCGTCGCCCTGACCCGGCAGTCAGAGCTTCAATTGTACTCGCATCTCAGATGCAGTACAATTGAACACTGGGAGTCGGCGCGCTGCAGCTTCTCTGTGCCGGCTGTCAGCTTGACAGTCGGCACAGAAAACAGCTGACTCCCAGTGCGGGGGGTGGCAGAATGCAGCCGCAGGGGGAGACACTGCGGACCGCCGCATTAGGCGGCCCGACTGCGCCCCCCTGCCGGATGTGCCCGGGGCACATGCCCCGACTGCCCCCCCCTAGATACGCCACTGTGAGGGACCTCACTCCATGATGTCTATATGATCTAATAGGGCAAGTGAAATGGGTTTGTCCTAGTGAGATAGGTAATTTTAGAAATATGTTGCAAAATCCTTAAAATCTGGACTATTATCAACATTCATTTGAAGAACATAATTTTTCTAAAAGCAACCAACTATGTAGGAACATGTGATGGATTGACCAAGGAACCCTTAGATAATGATAGAAACAGGGTTCAGAAGATTCTGGCACTCACCAAAAAGATCATTCATCTGCTGACTTGAGACGTGGGCGCAGGCGATGCTTGGAATACTGGAACAATATACATGTACACTAAAGAGATAATGCGTATGATGATTGTATCTCTGTATGTGCCAGGTTCCTATAAGATCTAATTGTCTATTTTTCCTCAGATTTGAAAGAATACAAAGATCTGTACAAGGACATCTTGATGGAGAATCACCTGACCCTCACATTTCCAGTTAAGAGATATTTTCACTTGATAATAAACGTGTAGTTCACTGAAAATAATATTCTTTTTAATTTACAAATATACTTCAGTTACCAAATCTTCACCACTACTTCCCTGTCACCATTGGTCCCGGTAGCCGCACTTCCAGTCCTCGACCCAGGACAGCGTTTCCTTCATGTTGTGTGAAGGGGTCTGGCTGATACAGCGTCTATCGTTGTTGCAGCCAACTTGAAGGGAATCTAACTCAGCAGGCATAGTATAATTCAGCATGGTCTAGCCTTCTTTCCCCATTGCTATAATGTTCTCACATGGAGGTGAAACAAGGAGAGCACTTAGTAACTATCGTCTCTCTTGTGGTTTCTCTTTTTTTTATACTCAAGTGACCTGACCTGACCTGAACTTTACTGTACAATAGACTGATTGTACCAAAGAGCATGGTCCCTGACTGCTGGTGAATGTGCAGTCAAGAATGTGTCTGTATAAAGTATCTTTGAATTTTTAGTATTGCATACAGCAGGTGTAAAAAGTCTACACATCTGTTAAAATGCCAGGTTTTTGTTATGTAAAATAAAATCATGCAGAGCAGAATTATTTAAGAACTTTTTTCCACCTTCAGGGTAAGTTAACACTAGGCATTTTTCCAGGTTTTTTTATGCATTTTTTAATGCACATTTTCTGCTCTGTTTTACAGTACCAGCAAAGCCTATGAGATTTCAGAAATCTCATGCACACACCTTGTTTTTTTTCTCATCAGTATTTTGTGCTTTGCATGTTTTTTTTTTGCACAATAGAGAATGTCACTTCTTTCATCTTTTTATCAGAGGTTTTTCAGCGTGGTGAAAAAACACTGAAAATCTATAGCTAAAACGCAGGTATAAGGTTTGGGTGCTTTTTTGTGCCAAAACCTGATTCTGAAGTATAGGACTTTTTTGCACTAAACTTTATCAACCTGCACAAGAGACAAATCTAGCATGCAAAAACGCAGCAAAAAAGTAGCAAAATGCAGCAAGAAAACCCAAGCAAAACCTGCTTTTTTTCTGCAGCTTTCCTATCAAGAAATCAGGTTTTGCTGCAGAAAAATGAAATGCTGAAAAAACGCCTAGTGTGAACTTATCGTTAATGTCACCCATAATTTGTATAAATCCAATGAGGAAAAAAAACTGAATTCATTTTGAAGGTGAAAATTAAAATAACAAAACTAAAATAATGTGGTTGCATAAGTGTGGTAAATGGTAGGAGCCGGCTCCACAGGATATGTAGACACGTGTGTTGTGCCGTACACCAAAAACAGAGGAGACAAAATGAAAAGCAAAAAAAAGTTGTATTGTAGGCACCAACCACAGAAAATAACCAGATAAATTAGATAATGACAACAAAAAATGAAATGCACACAAATTTTATTGATACAACACATGAACACTGGTGAATGTATTAACACCATTTAAAAACAGTGAAAAAAGTTTTCCCCTTGATATAATAAGACATGATGTAAACGGATTATAGTAAATGTGGTGTAGAGCAAAAAAGCTAATCTCCTCAACGGTGGTATGGGCTAAAAAATGAAGGACATACTTGTATGGATCAGTACACAATAATTAAACCCATACCAATCCCAAAAGAAACTTTAGTTGGGTGTATTGGATGCAATCATATCATTATTAAAGCATACCATGCAAAAATAAGAAAGTATTGATTGCAAAATTGTAATAATTGTAATAGCACCATTAAGGCATGGCAAAAGATTGTGATAATATGTAAATACGAACCACCATTCAATGAAGAGAGTAGAAGACTCTACGTGAAACACCAGCCAGGGCTGTGGGGTAGTCAGTACCGGGTCCGGTGCTTAAAGGGATGTGTCATGGTGGCGACAACCCAGTCCGTGGCCCTGGGTGCACATGTTAAATGGACGGTCTTTAAAGGGGCTAGTTGAATAATAAAAGTTTGTGATGCCACCTGGGGTATTCGGTCAGGGGTGACCGACGCTGCTTAAAAAGGTCCACTGGGGTGATGTTATGGCAGCAGGGATGGTACGGCTTCCAACATGTGAAGCTGGGTCCCCAGGGCTCCCAGTGTAATAGATGAAGATGGTGATAGGTGGTGTAGTAAGAAACGGAGGACACAGGGTTGCAGTCTCTTTACCAACTTGTTTCAAGGCGGACACAGTCCAGGGTACTGGATCACGGATGCTGGTCTTCTGGCTACCGGTATCTGCACTCAGCATGGAGGAAGCCCAGTCGCAGCTTCTATCTCTCCAGCTCTTTACTCTCCTTCACTTCTTCTCCCTCTCAGTCTCGTCTCCACGGCCACAGCTTTCCTTTCTCTCTCTTCGCTCTCCTCTCACCAACTGTCTAACTCCAACTGCCTAGCAACTGACTCCTCCTCCCGACCAGAGAGAGCAGCTCCCCTGAAGTCGGGTGTAGAGCTCCCCCTTCTGACCTAGAGTCAGAACAGTGTTGTATATGCTGAATATCTGTCAAAGGGATCCTTCCTCGCTTCCAAGCGTGACATCACTCTCCTCGTGAGGAAAGCAATGCCACCGTAACAACTGGTTACCTGGGTTGTTACACTCCCCGTTAAATCCAGTACTCCCGGACTGGGAAAACAAAAACAACAATAAATTGGTTAGATAATGTAAACATTTTTGGGAAATGCATTTCAACAGATACATAAACTTTTCTTTCCTTTATGGGAGGCTGTTTTTCTTGAACGTTGCAAAACATATTTACAAAGGTACAGTCATTTTAGTACCAGGGTGTCCTTGTGCACCAACAACAGTAATGATGCGGGGAGCCCGTTCTAAACCCCCAACATAGGTCTTGGGTGGGCTGCAAGGCGTAACATCCAGACCTGGTCTTCGGCCGCGCCAAACAGTTTTTCTTCGCTCTTAAGGAAAAGCAAGGCCCTACCCATGCTGGCGAGGTGGGTAGAACCAATAGGTTGCACCTTAAGAGGTGCCAACTATTTACAGTAAAGCTTTTGGGCAATTCACCGTCCATTTAAGATTTTCAGTAAGCATAACCAAACATTTTTAAACAGGTAACAACAATTATTGACATCTTATATTTTAGTCTCTGTAACGGGCTGGGGTCTGACCTCTGGTACTACGGGTAGATCCACGCAGTACAGGGATTGATAGTGACCTGCCAAAATTCACTATTCTTGCTACCACTGGTGTAGTGCACTCTCTCATGGCTACACTTCAAGTGATTCTACGTAGCACAGGTATACTTGATCTCCTAGAAATACTTCTACTCACTGTGGGCATGACAGATTCATCAATAGCAGGGGGTGGATTCTCTTGTTTCACTGCTGGTGTGGTATCTGCTGCTTGAGCCCATTGGTTTTCAGGTTGGTCCTGAGTCACATTTCTTTCTGGCATGACTAATGGAGGAAAGGTCAAGACAGGCTCTACGATGGCTTGGTTCACTTGGGTTCATGTATGAGGAAAGTTTCCAAAAATGGTATGGATTTTCTTTTCTTCTTCCTTAGATTGAGAGATATCTTGATCCATTTCCTGTTTTTTTCAACTGATTAGGGCATATCTTCAGACGATCTCTTGACACCGCTGTTGAAGTTTCTCCTCCATCTTCACTTATTACATAGTTACATAGTTATTAAGGTTGAAGGAAGACCATAAGTCCATCTAGTTCAACCCATAGCCTAACCTAACATGCCCTAACATGTTGATCCAGAGGAAGGCAGAAAAAACCCATGTGGCAAAGAGTAAGCTCCACCTTGGGGAAAAAAATTCCTTCCCGACTCCACATACGGCAATCAGACTAGTTCCCTGGATCAACGCCCTATCAAGGAATCTAGTGTATATACCCTGTAACATTATACTTTTCCAGAAAGGTATCCAGTCCCCTCTTAAATTTAAGTAATGAATCACTCATTACAACATCATACGGCAGAGAGTTCCATAGTCTCACTGCTCTTACAGTAAAGAATCCGCGTCTGTTATTATGCTTAAACCTTTTTTCCTCCAAACGTAGAGGATGCCCCCTTGTCCCTGTTTCAGGTCTATGATTAACCCCTTTACCCCCAAGGGTGGTTTGCACGTTAATGACCGGGCCAATTTTTACAATTCTGACCACTGTCCCTTTATGAGGTTATAACTCTGGAACGCTTCAACGGATCCCGGTGATTCTGACACTGTTTTCTCATGACATATTGTACTTCATGATAGTGGTAAAATTTCTTTGATATTACCTGCGTTTATTTGTGAAAAAAACGGAAACATGGCGAAAATTTTGAAAATTTCGCAATTTTCCAACTTTGAATTTTTATGCAATTAAATCACAGAGATATGTCACACAAAATACTTAATAAGTAACATTTCCCACTTTACATCAGCACAATTTTGGAACCAAAATTTTTTTTGTTAGGGAGTTATAAGGGTTAAAAGTTGACCAGCAATTTCTCATTTTTACAACACCATTTTATTTTAGGGACCACATCTCATTTGAAGTCATTTTGAGGGGTCTATATGATAGAAAATACCCAAGTGTGACACCATTCTAAAAGCTGCACCCCTCAAGGTTCTCAAAACCACATTCCAGAAGTTTATTAACCCTTCAGGTATTTCAAAGGAATTTTTGGAATGTTTAAATAAAAATTAACATTTAACTTTTTTTCACAAAAAATTTACTTCAGCTCCAATTTGTTTTATTTTGCCAAGAGTTACAGGAGAAAATGGACCCCAAACCTTGTTGGACAATTTGTCCTGAGTACGCCGATACCCCATAAGTGGAGGTAAACCACTGTTTGGGCGCATGACAGAGCTTGGAAGCGAAGGAGCGCCATTTGACTTTTTAATGCAAAATTTACTGGAATTGAGATGGGACGCCATGTTGCGTTTGGAGAGCCACTGATGTGCCTAAACATTGAAACCCCCCACAAGTGACACCATTTTGGAAAGTAGACCCCCTAAGGAACTTATCTAGAGGTGTGGTGAACACTTTGACCCACCAAGGGCTTCACAGAAGTTTATAATGGAGAGCCGTAAAAATAAAAAATATTATTTTTTTCACAAAAATTATATTTTTGCCCCCAATTTTTTATTTTCCCAATGGTAAGAGAAGAAATTGGAACCAAAAAGTTGTTGCACAATTTGTCCTGAGTACTCTGATACCCCATATGTGGGGGTAAACCACTGTTTGGGCGCATGGGAGACCTCGGAAGGGAAGGAGCGCCGTTTGACCTTTCAATGCAAAATTGATAGGAATTGAAATGGGACGCCATGTTGCGTTTGAAGAGCCACTGATGTGCCTAAACATTGAAATTCCCCACAAGTGACACCATTTTGGAAAGTAGACCCCCTAAGGAACTTATCTAGAGGTGTGGTGAGCACTTTGACCCACCAAGAGCTTCACAGAAGTTTATAATGCAGAGCCGTAAAAATAAAACAAATTTTTTTTCCCACAAATATTATTTTTTAGCCCCCAGTTTTGTATTTTCCCGAGGGTAACAGGAGAAATTGGACCCCAAAATTTGTTGTGCAATTTGTCCTGAGTGCGCTGATACCCCATATGTGGGGGGGAACCACCGTTTGGGCGCATGGGAAGGCTCGGAAGGGAAGGAGCGCCATTTGAAATAGACTTAGATGGAATGGTCTGCAGGCATCACATTGCGTTTGCAAAGCCCCTAATGTACCTAAACAGTAGAAACCCCCCCACAAGTGACCCCATATTGGAAACTAGACCCCCCAAGGAACTTATCTAGATGTGTTGTGAGAACTTTGAGCCCCCAAGTGTTTCACTACAGTTTATAACGCAGAGCCGTGAAAATAAAATAAAAAATTCCCCCCAAAATTATTTTTTAGCCCCCAGTTTTGTATTTTCTCGAGGGTAACAGGAGAAATTGGACCCCAAAATTTGTTGTCCAATTTGTCCTGAGTGCGCTGATGCCCCATATGTGGGGGGAACCACCGTTTGGGCGCAAGGGAGGGCTCGGAAGGGAAGGAGCGCCATTTGGAATGCAGACTTAGATGGAATGGTCTGCAGGCATCACATTGCGTTTGCAGAGCCCCTAATGTACCTAAACAGTAGAAACCCCCCACAAGTGACCCCATATTGGAAACTAGACCCCCCCACGAACTTATCTAGATGTGTTGTGAGAACTTTGAGCCCCCAAGTGTTTCACTACAGTTTATAACGCAGAGCCGTGAAAATTAAAAAATCTTTTTTTTCCCACAAAACTTATTTTTTAGCCCCCAGTTTTGTATTTTCCCAAGGGTAACAGGAGAAATTGGACCCCAAAAGTTGTTGTCCAATTTGTCCTGAGTACGCTGATACCCCATATGTTGGGGTAAACTCCTGTTTGGGCACACGGGAGAGCTCGGAAGGGAAGGAGCACTGTTTTAGTTTTTCAACACAGAATTGGCTGGAATTGAGATCGGACGCCATGTCGCGTTTGGAGAGCCCCTGATGTGTCTAAACAGTGGAAACCCCCCAATTATAACTGAAACCCTAATCCAAACACACCCCTAACCCTAATTCCAACGGTAACCCTAACCACACCTCTAACCCAGACACACCCCTAACCCTAATCCCAACCCTATTCCCAACCGCAAATGTAATCCAAACCCTAACCCTAACTTTAGCCCCAACCCTAACTGTAGCCTTAACCCTAACTGTAGCCTTAACCCTAACTGTAGCCTTTACCCTAACTGTAGCCTTAACCCTAGCCCTAACCCTAACCCTAGCCCTAACCCTAGCCCTAACCCTAACCCAAGCCCTAACCCTAGCGCTAACCCTAATCCTAACCCTAGCCCTAACCCTAACCCTAGCCCTAACCCTAATGGGAAAATGGAAATAAATACATTTTTTAAATTTTTTTTATTTTTCCCTAACTAAGGGGGTAATGAAGGGGGTTTGATTTACTTTTATAGTGGGTTTTTTAGCGGATTTTTATGATTGGCAGCCGTCACTCACTGAAAGACGCTTTTTATTGCAAAAAATATTTTTTGCGTTGCCACATTTTGAGAGCTATAATTTTTCCATATTTGAGTCCACAGAGTCATGTGAGGTCTTGTTTTTTGCGGGACGAGTTGACGTTTTTATTGGTAACACTTTCGGGCACGTGACATTTTTTGATCGCTTTTTATTCCGATTTTTGTGAGGCAGAATTAGCAAAAACCAGCTATTTATGAATTTCTTTTGGGGGAGGCGTTTATACCGTTCTGTGTTTGGTAAAATTGATAAAGCAGTTTTATTCTTCGGGTCAGTACAATTACAGCGACACCTCATTTATATCATTTTTTTATGTTTTGGCGCTTTTATACGATAAAAACTATTTTATAGAAAAAATAATTATTTTTGCATCGCTTTATTCTGAGGACTATAACTTTTTTATTTTTTTGCTGATGTTGCTGTATGGCGGCTTGTTTTTTGCGGGACAAGATGACGCTTTCAGTGGTACCATGGTTATTTATATCTGTCTTTTTGATCGCGTGTTATTCCACTTTTTGTTCGGCGGTATGATAATAAAGCGTTGTTTTTTGCCTTTTTTTTTTCTTACGGTGTTTACTGAAGGGGTTAACTAGTGGGCCAGTTTTATAGGTCTGGTCGTTACGGACGCGGCGATACTAAATATGCGTACTTTTATTGTTTTGTTTTTTTTATTTGGATAAAGAAATGTATTTATGGGAATAATAATTTTTTTTTTTTCATTATTTAGGATTTTTTTTTTTTTTTACACACTTGTAAAAAATTTTTTTTACTTTTTTACTTTGTCCCAGGGGGGGACAATACAGATCGGGGATCTGCCAGTTTGCACAGCACTCTGGCAGATCACCGATCTGTCTGAGAGCAGTGCAGCGTTACCAAGTGCCTGAGCAGGCACTTGGTTAGCCACCTCCCTCCCTGCAGGACCCGGATCCGCGGCCATCTTGGATCCGGGATTTGCTGCAGGGAGAAAGGTAGGAGACCCCCGGAGCAACGCGATCACATCGCGTTGCTGCGGGGGTCTCAGGGAAGCACGCAGAGAGCCCCCTCCCTGCGCGATGCTTCCCTGCACCGCCGGCACATCGCGATCATGTTTGATCGCGGTGTGCCGGGGGTTAATGTGCCGGGGGCAGTCCGTGACCGCTCCTGGCACATAGTGCCGGATGTCAGCTGCGATAAGCAGCTGACACCCGGCCGCGATCGGCCGCGCTCCCCCCGTGAGCGCGGCCGATCGCCTATGACGTACTATTCCGTCCTTGGGAAGTAAAGCCCACCCCACATGGACGGAATAGTACGTCTAATGGCAGAAAGGGGTTAAAAAGATCATCAGAAAGGTCTTCGTACTGTCCCCTCATATATTTATACATTAACATAAGATCACCCCTTAGTCTTCGTTTTTCCAAACTAAATAGCCCCAAGTGTAATAACCTATCTTGGTATTTCAGACCCCCCCAGTCCTCTAATAACCTTGGTCGCTCTTCTCTGCACCCGCTCCAGTTCAGCTATGTCTTTCTTATACACCGGAGACCAGAACTGTGCACAGTATTCTAAGTGTGGTCGAACTAGTGACTTATATAGAGGTAAAATTATGTTCTCCTCATGAGCATCTATGCCTCTTTTAATGCATCCCATTATTTTATTTGCCTTTGTAGCAGCTGCCTGACACTGGCCACTGAATATGAGTTTGTCATCCACCCATACACCCAGGTCTTTTTCATTGACGGTTTTGCCCAGAGTTTTAGAATTAAGCACATAATTATACATCTTATTACTTCTACCCAAGTGCATGACCTTACATTTATCCCCATTAAAGCTCATTTGCCATTTATCAGCATAAGCTTCTAGTTTAATAATAGCCCCATTTTTTCGTTCCCCCGATGAATCTCCCCTATGGGAGAGGAAACGCGTAGGGAAATTGACTTGGTTGTGGTGGGTACAACAATTTAGCCTGACTTGGGGACTGCCCTTGTCAGGGCGGGAGCAATACAGGGGCACGACTGGGTAGCATAGTTTACTGCTTGTTTCCTCTCCCCCTAAAAAACATATGAGGAGGCTCCCGCGGAAAAGCGGAAAAACGACTGATTTGGTGAGATAAAACCAATTTTTTAATTGAGCACTGGTTATTTTGAGCACTATATGCACTTTATCACCATTCTGTCCATAAAAAATCGTTTTTAGAAGGTTGCCATTAAAGGTTATGTTTTAGATTTATTAGGTTTCTCCTGGCTTTATACACAAGCTTCTAGTTTACATAAATCATCCTGTAATATAAAATTGTCCTCCTCTGTATTGATTACCCTGCAGATTTAGTGTCATCTGCAAATATTGAAATTCTACTCTGAATGCCCCCTACAAGGTCATTAATAAATATGCTAAAAAGAAGAGGGCCCAATACTGACCCCTGTGGTACCCCACTGCCAACCGCTACCCAGTCCGAGTGTGCTCCATTAATAACCACCCTTTGTTTCCTATCCCTGAGCCAGCTCTCAACCCACTTACACATATTTTCCCCTATCCCCATTATTCTCATTTTATGTATCAACCTTTTGTGTGGCACCGTATCAAAAGCTTTTGAAAAGTCCATGTACACTACATTTACTGGGTTCCCTTGGTCCAGTCCGGAACTTACCTCTTCACAGAAACTGATCAAATTAGTCTGACATGAACGGTCCCTAGTAAACCCGTGCTGATACTGGGTCATGAGGTTATTCCTCTTCAGATACTACAGTATAGCATCCCTTAGAATGCCCTCCAGGATTTTACCCACAGTAGAGGTTAAGCTTACTGGCCTATAATTTCCGAGTTTAGTTTTTGTACACTTTTTGAATATTGGCCCCACATTTGCTATACGCCAGTCCTGTGGTACAGACCCTGTTATTATGGAGTCTTTAAAGATTAAAAATAATGGTCTATCAATGACTGTACTTAATTCCTGCAGTACTCGGGGGTGTATCCCATCCGGGCCCGAAGATTTGTCAATTTTAGTGATTTTTAGACGCCGCCGCACTTCCTGCTGGGTTAAGCAGTGACATTTAATGGGGAATTTTTATCACTGATCATTTTGTCTGCCATGGGATTTTCTTGTGTAAATACTGATGAAAAAAAGTCATTTAGCATATTGGCCTTTTCCTCATCCTCATCCACCATTTCACCCAGACTATTTTTAACCCCTTTACCCCCAAGGGTGGTTTGCACGTTAATGACCGGGCCAATTTTTACAATTCTGACCACTGTCCATTTATGAGGTTATAACTCTGGAAAGCTTCAACGGATCCCAGTGATTCTGACATTGTTTTCTCTAAACATATTGTACTTCATGATAGTGGTAAAAATTCTTTGATAGTACCTGCGTTTATTTGTGAAAAAAACGGAAATTTGGCGAAAATTATGAAAATTTCGCAATTTTCCAACTTTTGAATTTTTATGCAATTAAATCACAGAGATATGTCACACAAAATACTTAATAAGTAACATTTCTCACATGTCTACTTTACATCAGGACAATTTTGGAACCAAAATTTTTGTTTGTTAGGGAGTTATAAAGGTTAAAAGTTGACCAGCAATTTCTCATTTTTACAACACCATTTTTTTTTAGGGACCACATCTCATTTGAAGTCATTTTGAGGGGTCTATATGATAGAAAATACCCAAGTGTGACACCATTCTAAAAACTGCACCCCTCATGGTCCTCAAAACCATATTCAAGAAGTTTATTAACCCTTCTGGTGCTTCACAGGAATTTTTGGAATGTTTAAATAAAAATTAACATTTAACTTTTTTTCACAAAAAATTTACTTCAGCTCCAATTTGTTTTATTTTACCAAGGGTAACAGGAGAAAATGGACCCCAAAAGTTGTTGTACAATTTGTCCTGAGTACACCGATACCCCATATGTGGGGGTAAACCACTGTTTGGGCGCATGACAGAGCTCGGAAGTGAAGGAGCGCCGTTTGACTTTTCAATGCAAAATTGACTGGAATTGAGATGGGACACCATGTTGCGTTTGGAGAGCCCCTGATGTGCCTAAACATTGAAACCCCCCCACAAGTGACACCATTTTGGAAAGTAGACCCCCTAAGGAACTTATCTAGAGGTGTGGTGAGCACATTGACCCACCAAGTGCTTCACAGAAGTTTATAATGCAGAACCGTAAAAATAAAAAAATCATATTTTTTCACAAAAATTATCTTTTCGCCCCCAATTTTTTATTTTCCCAAGGGTAAGAGAAGAAACTGGACCCCAAAAGTTGTTGTACAATTTGTCCTGAGTACTCTGATACCCCATATGTGGAGGTAAACCACTGTTTGGGCGCATGGGAGAGCTCGGAAGGGAAGGAGCGCCGTTTGACTTTTCAATGCAAAATTGACAGGAATTGAGATGGGACGCCATGTTGCGTTTGGAGAGCCACTGATGTGCCTAAACATTGAAACCCCCCACAAGTGACACCATTTTGGAAAGTAGACCCTCTAAGGAACTTATCTAGCGGTGTGGTGAGCACTTTGACCCACCAAGTGCTTCACAGAAGTTTATAATGCAGAGCCGTAAAAATAAAACAATTTTTTTTCCACAATAATTATTTTTTAGCCCCCAGTTTTGTATTTTCCCGAGGGTAACAGGAGAAATTGGACCCCAAAATTTGTTGTCCAATTTGTCCTGAGTACGCTGATACCCCATAAGTGGGGGGGAACCACTGTTTAGGCGCATGGGAGGGCTCGGAAGGGAAGGAGTGCCATTTGGAATGCAGATTTAGATGGAATAGTCTGCAGGAGTCACATTGAGTTTGCAGAGCCCCTAATGTACCTAAACAGTAGAAACCCTCCACAAGTGACCCCATATTGGAAACTAGACCCCCCAGGGAACTCATCTAGATGTGTTGTGAGAACTTTGAACCCCCAAGTGTTTCACTACAGTTTATAACGCAGAGCCATGAAAATAAAAAATCTTTTTTTTTCCCACAAAAATTATTTTTTAGCCCCCAGTTTTGTATTTTCCCAAAGGTAACAGGAGAAATTGGACCCCAAAAGTTGTTGTCCTATTTGTCCTGAGTACGCTGATACCCCACATGTTGGGGTAAACCCCTGTTTGGGCACACGGGAGAGCTCGGAAGGGAAGGAGCACTGTTTTACTTTTTCAACGCAGAATTGGCTGGAATTGAGATCGGACGTCATGTCGCGTTTGGAGAGCCCCTGATGTGCCTAAACAGTGGAAACCCCCCAATTATAACTGAAACCCTAATCCAAACACACCCCTAACCCTAATCCCAACAGTAACCCTAACCACACCTCTAACCCTGACACACCCCTAACCCTAATCCCAACCCTATTCCTAACTGTAAATGTAATCTAAACCCTAACCCTAACTTTAGCCCCAACCCTAACCCTAGCCCTAACCCTAGCCCTAACCCTAACCCTAGCCCTAGCCCTAACCCTAGCCCTAACCCTAACCCTAGCCCTAATGGGAAAATGGAAATAAATACATTTTTTTTAAATTTTTCCCTAACTAAGGGGGTGATGAAGGGGGGTTTGATTTACTTTTATAGCGAGTTTTTTAGCGGATTTTTATGATTGGCAACCGTCACACACTGAAAGACGCTTTTTATTGCAAAAAATATTTTTTGCGTTACTACATTTTGAGAGCTATAATTTTTCCATATTTTGGTCCACAGAGTCATGTGAGGTCTTGTTTTTTGCGGGACGAGTTGACGTTTTTATTGGTAACATTTTCGGGCACGTGACATTTTTTGATCGCTTTTTATTCCGATTTTTGTGAGGAAGAATGACCAAAAACCAGCTATTCATGAATTTCTTTTGGGGGAGGCGTTTATACCGTTCCGTGTTTGGTAAAATTGATAAAGCCGTTTTATTCTTCGGGTCAGTACGTTTACAGCGATACCTCATTTATATCATTTTTTTATGTTTTGGCGCTTTTATACGATAAAAACTTTTACAGAAAAAATAATTATTTTTGCATCGTTTTATTCTCAGGACTATAAATTTTTTATTTTTTTGCTGATGCTGTATGGCAGCTCGTTTTTTTGCGGGACAAGATGACGTTTTCAGCGCTCTCATGGTTATTTATATCTGTCTTTTTGATCGTGTGCTATTCCACTTTTTGTTCGGCGGTATGATAATAAAGAGTTTTTTTTGCCTCGTTTTTTTTTTTTTTTTCTTACGGTGTTTACTGAAGGGGTTAACTAGTGGGCCAGTTTTATAGGTTGGGTCGTTACGGACGCGGCGATACTAAATATGTGTACTGTTATTGTTTTTTTATTATTATTTAGATTAAGAAATGTATTTATGGGAATAATATTTTTTTTTTTTTTTCATTATTTAGGAATATTTTTTTTTATTTTTTTTTTACACATTTGGAGATTTTTTTTTTAACTTTTTTATTTTGTCCCGGGGGGGGGGACATCACAGATCGGTGATCTGACAGTTTGCACAGCACTCTGTCAGATCACCGATCTGACATGCAGCACTGCAGGCTTCACAGTGCCTGCTCTGAGCAGGCTCTGTGAAGCCACCTCCCTCCCTGCAGGACCCGGATCCGCGGCCATCTTGGATCCGGGCCTGGAGCAAGCAGGGAGGGAGGTAAGACCCTCGCAGCAACGCGATCACATCGCGTTGCTGCGGGGGCTCAGGGAAGCCCGCAGGGAGCCCCCTCCCTGCAGGAAGCTTCCCTATACCGCCGGCACATCGCGATCATCTTTGATCGCGGTGTGCCAGGGGTTAATGTGCCGGGGGCGGTCCGTGACCGCTCCTGGCACATAGTGCCGGATGTCAGCTGCGATAGGCAGCTGACACCCGGCCGCGATCGGCGGCGCTCCCCCCGTGAGCGCTGCCGATCTCATATGACGTACTATCCCGTCGGTGGTCATAGGGGCCCACCCCACCTCGACGGGATATTATGTCTAATGTCAGAAAGGGGTTAAGGGGGCCAACGCTATCATTTTTTAGTTTCTTACTATTTATGTAGTTAAAGAATATTTGGGGATTATTTTTACTCTCTCTGGCAATGAGTCTCTCTGTCTCTTTGCTGCCTTGATTTGCTTTTTACAGAATTTATTTAATTTTTTGTATTTATTTAATGCCTCCTCACTACCTACTTCCTTTAATTCTCTAAATGCTTTCTTTTTTTCACTTATTGCGCCCCTTACAGCTCTATTTAGCCATATTGGTTTCCTCCTATTTCTAGTATGTTTGTTCCCATACGGTATATACTGTGCACAGGTCCTATCCAGAATGCTAATAAACGTCTCCCATTTTCTTTGTGTATTTTTGCGTCCCAGTTAAGTGCACCAAGATCCTCTCTCATCCATTGGAAATTTGCCCTCCTGAAGTTTAGTGTCCTTTTAACCCCTCTATTACACATCTTTTTAAAGGATACATGAAAACTTATTATTTTGTGATCGCTATTTCCCAAGTGACCCCCAACCCTTATATTTGCTATGGAGTCTGGCCTGTTGGTTAATATTAGGTCTAGCAGTGCCCCCCTTCTTGTTGGGTCCTGAACCAGTTGTGAAAGGTAATTGTCTCTCATAGTTGTCAAAAACCGATTACCTTTGCTGGAACTGCAGGTTTCTGTTCCCCAATCTATTTCAGGGTAGTTGAAGACCCCCATAATAATGACTTCTCCTTGAGTCGCAGCTTCATCTATTTGCTTTACGAGGATATTCTCCATTGCTTCCATTATTTTTGGAGATTTATAACTAACCCCTAATTTATTATTTTTCCCCCTCCCCTTATCTCCACCCACAGGGATTCTACATTTTCATTAAATTCACCTATATTATCACGCAGGATGGGTTTTAAGGACGATTTTACATATAGACACACCCCTCCCCCTCGCTTATCTGTACGGTCATTTCTGAACAGACTATAACCCTGCAAGTTAACAGCCCAGTCATGGCTCTCATCCAGCCACGTCTCAGTTATCCCCACCATGTCATAATTATGCTCCAACAACATTAGTTCTAATTCGTCCATTTTGTTGGCGAGGCTTCTGGCATTAGTATACATGCACTTGATGTTCCTCTCTGTACCTCTATTTCTTAAATTATTAACTGTTCTAACCCCACCCCCCCATGCCACCGCCACCCCCAACTTCCTTATTAGTGCCCAGGTCTCTGTCTGCACTATCTTCCCCTCGTGTAAATTGAATACCCTCCCCCCAATCCCTAGTTTAAACACTTCTCCAACCTTCTAGCCATTTTCTCCCCCAGCACAGCTGCACCTTCCCCATTGAGGTGCAGCCCGTCCCTAGCATAGAGCCTGTAGCCAACTGAGAAGTCGGCCCAGTTCTGCAGGAACCCAAACCCCTCCTTCCTACACCAATTCTTGAGCCACTTATTAACCTCCCTAATCTTCCGTTGCCTCTCTGGCGTGGCACGTGGTACAGGCTGCATTTTGGAAAATACCACGTTGGAGGTCCTTGCTTTCAGCTTGCAGCCGAATTCCCTGAAATCATCTTTAAGGACCTTCCACCTACCTCTAACTTTGTCATTTGTGCCAATGTGCACCATGACCACTGGGTCCTCACCAGCCCCTCCCAGTAATATGTCCACCCGATCAGCGATGTGTCGGACTCGAGCGCCAGGTAGGCAGCACACCGTTCGACGATCCCTGTCTTTGTGACAGATTGCCCTATCTGTTCCCCTAATAATTGAGTCCCCCACTACCAGCACCTGTGTGGCCTGCCCTGCTCTCTTATTTCCCTCCTTACTGGAGTAGTCACTCCCTCGGCTTTCAGAGGACATGCCTGGCTGCAGCAGTGCTACCCCTGTACTGGCACCCCCCTCATCTGCCAACTTAGCAAACTTATTGGGGTGTTCCAGATCAGGACTAGCCTCCCTGGCACTCTTCCCTCTACCCCGCTTCCTCCATCTTCACTTATGAGGCATACCTTGGTGTTATCAAAGTTTGAGGTGGTGTAGTAAGAAATGGAGGACACATGGTTGCAGTCTCTTTACCTCTTTACTTGGTTCAAGGCAGCTACAGTCCAGGGTACCGGATCACGGATGCTGGTGTGGTGTGGCCGGCTTGGAAGCGAATTGGGAATCCCTCTAACCAGGTGGGGTTGGAAGCCTTCCTTCTAGTGCTGTGGTCTTGTAGTCCCTTGCTGCTTTAGGCCTCACACAAGGTCCTCACGTTTCTCTCTCTGTTCCCCCTTTAGGTACGACACTACCCGTACGACAGGTAGCGCGAGCCTTTTTACAGGATCTCTATCACGACCCAGGCTCCATTTGCTACTGTGTCCTCGGGTGTTAATGGTGGACAGGTAACTTGCAATCAGCTGTCCGCCGGTTTCTGCCGTGGGACATGAAGTTACCCCCACAACCTTGGTCTTCTGGCTACTGGTATCTGCGCTCAGCATGGAGGAAGCCCAGTCGCAGCTTCTCTCTCCAGCTCTTTACTCTCCTTTGCTTCTTCTCCCTCTGTCTCCTACAGATTGCTCTGCTTTTTTTTCCCTTCCTAGGAGCCGCAGAATCACTCATCTCCACAGCCCCAGCTTTCCTTCCTCTCTCTTTGCTCTCCTCTCGCCAACTGTCTAACTCCAACTGCCTAGCAACTGACTCCTCCTCCCGACCAGAGAGAGCAGCTCCCCTGAAGTCTGGTGTAGAGCTCCCCCTTCTGGCCTGGAGTCAGAACAGTGTTGTATATGCTTAATACCTGTCAAAGGGATCCTTCCTCGCTTCCTAGTGTGACATCACTCTCCCCGTGAGGAAAGCAATGTAACCACCATTGTAACAACCGGTTACCTGGGGTGTTACACTCGCATTACTCCATATTCCTATGGCTTCTTCAGGGGTAAAGTGTGACCATCCACTTATAATGGGGGATGTGGTTGTGTTCAGAATTAGGTCACGTTCACACGTTCAGTATTTGGTCAGTTTACACGTTCAGTATTTGGTCAGTATTTTACATCAGTATTTATAAGCCAAAACCAGGAGTGCAACAATCAGAGGAAAAGTACGCACCATATTTTCTTTTGAAAAAGAAAAGGAAAATCCAGTCCTATTGAGCCGGACTCCAATTTTTTTTATTTGCCATATTATAAGACCTGGTATTGAAAAATATTAGGTGGAAGCTGGAACATAAAATATCTGTATTGCAGGAAATACGGAGGAACTTTAGAAAAATAATTGACTGAAAAACAAAATTGGAAATAACATGAGTCTTAGATCAAAATATATAAATAAAATCACAAATTATAAATGTATTGGTGTCTGTGCGAATAATGAGTATTGCCTGCATTCTTTAATTAAATAAAAACTGTTCATGAATAAATATGGAAAATTCAATAAAAATTAATAGATAAAAAAAGGTTGTTCCCATAACTTAAGCCCATAGGATGCTTAGTGTGCAGTGTGAGTATCCAGTAAGCCTCCCTGAGAGCTAGCTGTTTTTTTCCAGTTGCCCCCTCGGACAGACTTGATTAACCTTTTCAAGCCCAAAAATGGAAAGGCTAGAAATGTCTTTCTTGTGAACTATGACAAAATGCCTGGCCCCTCCAGAGTATCAACATTGCCATTGTCTATATTGGTAAGATGTTCAGTTATCCTTTTCTTTAATTTATGGGTGGTCTATCTTATATATTGCAGTTGGCATACATGACAAAAAAAAACAAAAAACTATATGTGTTGTGTCACAGTTAATAAACTGATGGGGAAATAAACATTAAGCGAAGAAGAGATAGAATGTTTATTGCGGTCTGCATATCACATATGTGCGCATCTGAAGAAACCTGTGATTGACAGTCATGTAGTAGGTGATTTGTGAGCTTGTACTACCCTGGGAGACAGCAAGTCTCCAAGTGAAGTGCCCCTTTCAGCTACAACCCTGAATCCACCATCAATGATATTGCGGAGATGATCATCCTGATTAATTACAGGTGAATACTTGAGAATTATTTTTTAAATTACATTAAATTGATTGCTATATGGGGTGGAAAAGGTTCTAAAGGCCCCTTCACATTAAGCGACACTGCAGCGATACCGACAACGATCCGGATCGCTGCAGCGTCGCTGTTTGGTCGCTGGAGAGCTGTCACACAGACAGCTCTCCAGCGACCAACGATGCCGGTAACCAGGGTAAACATCGGGTAACTAAGCGCAGGGCCGCGCTTAGTAACCCGATGTTTACCCTGGTTACCATCCTAAAAGTAAAAAAAAACAAACAGTACATACTTACCTACAGCCGTCTGTCCTCCAGCGCTGTGCTCTGCACTCCTCCTGCACTGACTGTGAGCACAGCGGCCGGAAAGCAGAGCGGTGACGTCACCGCTCTGCTTTCCGGCTGACCGACACTCACAGCCAGTACAGGAGGAGTGCAGAGCACAGCGCTGGAGGACAGACGGCTGTAGGTAAGTATGTACTGTTTGTTTGTTTTTACTTTTAGGATGGTAACCAGGGTAAACATCGGGTTACTAAGCGCGGCCCTGCGCTTAGTTACCCGATGTTTACCCTGGTTACCAGTGAAGACATCGCTGGATCGGTGTCACACACGCCGATCCAGCGATGTCAGCAGGAGTCCAGCGACGAAATAAAGTTCTGGACTTTATTCAGCGACCAACGATCTCCCAGCAGGGGCCTGATCGTTGGTCGCTGTCACACATAACGATTTCATTAACGATATCGTTGCTACGTCACAAATAGCAACGATATCGTTAACAATATCGTTATGTGTGAAGGTACCTTTAGAGTCAGAGAAGAAGTTTAGGTTTTGTTGTATCAGATAGAATTTTGGATCGGGGAGTGTTAAATAATTGTTTCTGGGCAAGGTTGATATCACAAAAAGTGTAGCCTCTGTCCAATAACCTGTCTTTGATGACTTCACTTTCCTTGATGTACAGTTCATTGGTAGAGCAGATCCTTCTGACCCTATCCCTATTGAATTCCCCTTTAGGGATAGCTTTGACTGTGTGCTTGCGATGAGAACTAGAGGAAAGCAATATAGTATTGCCAGCCTTATCTTTCCTGTACAGTGTACTGTAGTGTCAACCTTTGTGACGCTGTCACCTATAAGCATGATGTCTAAAATGGGGGCACTGGTGGCTAATGGATTACAAGTAATCTGATCAGTTACAGAAATTGGAATTAAGGTATGAAGTGAATTCAGAATAAGTGGAGGCATCCCCTTTCCAGACTAGAAGGACGTCATCCACATATCTGGCATACCATTCCAGCTGTGAAATTAAAGGGTTGTTATTGGTGAAGATATAAATTTCCTCCCACCAGGCCATTGCAGAGGCGCAGCTAGGGTTTCGAAGCTTCTGAGTGGCCCCTAATCAGGTAACCTTGATTACAACTCGGTGACGCACCCTAATAGTGGAGGAGAGCCTCAGCAGGTGACCGCACTGTTACTGAAGATAATCTAATATATAAAGCTGAATGTGTGTGTGTGTGTGTGTATGTATGTCCGGTATTGGCATCTGAACCGTCGCAGCTACAGCCACAAAATTTTGCACAGTCACACGTCTGGACCCTGAGAGCGTCATAGGCTATGTTGTGAGGGGAAATTTTAACCCTGTGCTTTCCAATTCAGCAAACAATTTTGCCCCTATCTACATAATGGGGAAAAAGTGAAAGGAAAAGTGTTGGAGGCGTCGCAGCTACAGCCACAAAATTTTGCACAGTCACACGTCTGGACCCCGAGAGCGTCATAGGCTATGTTGTGAGGTGAAATTTTAACCCCGTGCTTTCCAATTCACCAAATAATTTTGCCCCTATCTACATAATGGGAAAAAATGAAAGGAAAAGTGTAGGAGGCAAATTGACAGCTGCCAGATGTGAACAAGGGGGACTTAAAGAATGAGAGCGATGGCGCCAAAGAGTATATACCGTACAGTTGCTAAGGTGGGGCCCCGACATGGGATACTCACCACACACGGGGATATGAACACACACACAAAATGCGCCACACACTACCACGTGCTTGAACACATATTACCCTTAGCACACATTTCACCACAAATTCACCAACCTCGCCACATAAAAGTCGAAACACAAAAGTCGCCGCTCAAAACTCACCACGCGCAGAACTCGCTACATGCAAAAACGAGGCTCTTGCAAAACTCGCCACAAGTGCAAAACTCACCTCATGGAAAACTCGCCACACGCAAAACTTGCACACGCGGAAAAATTGCCACATGCACAAAAGTTGCAACATATGCAAAAGTTGCCTCACACAAAACTTGCACATACTCAAAAGGCACCAGACATAAAACTCACCACGCGCAAAACTCTCCATGCGCAAAACTTGCTGCACACAACTTGCTACACTAACCTGTCACATGCAACTCGACACACAAAAAGTTGCTACACGCATGTTGCCACACAAAACTCATCTCACAAAAGTCGCTACATGCATGTCGCCACACGCAACTCAACACACACAATTTGACAAACGAAACTCGCCCTAAAACACACAGAAGTCTGGTATTATCCTTCAAAAATAAAAATCTGATTAATAAGCAGACAAACTACAAGAGCAACAAATGTACCATATAGGCAATACGGCAGCTGTCAGTCACATGACCTGTCTATTATGTGTATGTGTGAGCTAATATTTACTGCCAGGGGGAGGGCTTCCTGTTGGCTGGGGATTTATCAGGCTGCCAATTTAGCTTACAAATACTGAGGTAAAAATACTGAGCAAATAACGTGTTAACGAGGTCTAATACAGGAGGAGATGACACAGAGGTATATACTATATACAGGGGAGATGACAAACAAGTATATACTATATAGAGGAGGAGATGACATACAGGTACATACTATATACAGGAGGAGATGACATACAGGTATATACTATATACAGGAGGAGATGACACACAGGTATATACTATATACAGGAGCAGATGACCTACAGGTATATACTATATACAGGAGGAGATGACATACAGGTATATGCTATATATAGAAGATGACATACAGGTATATACTATATACAGGAGGAGATTACACACAGATATATACTATATACAGGGGAGATGACACACAGGTATATACAATAAATACAGGAGGAGATGACATACAGGTATATACTATATATAGAAGGAGATGGCATACAGGTATATACTATACTAGCTATTGAACCCGTTCTACGCCCTGGTGGCGAGCACTTATATTGGTATATGGTCTCCATCCTGGTATGTGCTGCTCCATCCTGCGTCCCCATCCTGGTATGTGCTGCTCCATCCTGCGTCCCCATCCTGTCATGTGCTGCTCCATCCTGCGTCCCCATCCTGTCATGTGCTGCTCCATCCTGCGTCCTCATCCTGTCATGTGCTGCACCCATCCTGCGCCCCCATTCTGACATGTGCTGCTCCATCCTGCACCTCTATTCTGACATGTGCTGCTCTATCCTGTGCCCCCATTCTGACATGTGCTGCTCCATCCTGCACCTCTATTCTGACATGTGCTGCACCCATCCTGCGCCTCCATTCTGTCATTTGCTGCTCCCATCCTGCGCCCCATCCTGTCATGTACTGCTCCCATCCTGCGCCTCCATTCTGACATGTGCTACACCCATCCTGCACCTCTATTCTGACATGTGCTGCACCCATCCTGCGCCTCCATTCTGTCATTTGCTGCTCCCATCCTGCGCCCCCATCCTGTCGTGTGCTGCTCCCATCCTGCGTCCCCGTTCTGTCATGTGCTGCTTCCATCCTGCACCCCCAATCTGTCATGTGCTGCTCCCATCCTGCGCCCCCGTTCTTTCATGTGCTGCTTCCATCCTGCACCCCCGTTCTGTCATGTGCTGCTCCCATCCTGCACCCCCGTTCTGTTATGTGCTGCTGCCATCCTGCACCCCCGTTCTGTCATGTGCTGCTCCCATCCTGCACCCCCATTCTGTTATGTTTTGCTGCCATCTTGCACCCCCGTTCTGTCATGTGCTGCTCTCATCCTGCGCCCCCGTTCTGTCATGTGCTGCTGCCATCCTGCACCCCCGTTCTGTCATGTGCTGCCCTATTCTATCATGTGCTGCTCCCATCCTGCGCCCCCGTTCTGTAATTTGCTGCTCCCATCCATATGCCCCATACGCTGCTCCATAAAGGTTTATGGCCCCCATAAGATGCTCCATAGTATATGCCCCGTACACTGCTCCATAAAGGTTTATGGCCCCCATAAGATGCTCCATAGTATATGCCCCGTACACTGCTCCATAAAGGTTTATGGCCCCATAAGATGCTCCATAGTATATGCCCCGTACACTGCTCCATAAAGGTTTATGGCCCCCATAAGATGCTCCATAGTATATGCCCCATACACTGCTCCATTATGGTTGATGGCCCCCATAAAATGTTCCATAGTATATGCCCCGTACACTGCTCCATAAAGGTTTATGGCCCCCATAAGATGCTCCATAGTATATGCCCCATATACTGCTCCATTATGCTTGATGGCCCCATAAGATGCTCCATGGTATTATATGCCCCCTTACACTGCTCCATTATGGTTGATGGCCCCATAAGATGCTCCATAGTATATGCCCCCGTACACTGCTCCATTATGGTTGATGACCCCCATAAGATGCTCCATATTTTATGCCCCCGTACACTGCTCCATTATGGTTGATGGCCCCCATAAGATGCTCCATAGTATATGCCCCCGTACACTGCTCCATTATGGTTGATGGCCCCCATAAGATGCTCCATATTATATGCCCCCGTACACTGCTCCATTGTGGTTGATGGCCCCCATAAGATGCTCCATAGTGTATGCCCCCGTACACTGCTCCATTATGGTTGATGGCCCCCATAAGATGCTCCATATTATATGCCCCCGTACACTGCTCCATTATGGTTGATGGTCCCCATAAGATGCTCCATAGTATATGCCCCGTACACTGCTCCATAAAGGTTTATGGCCCCCATAAGATGCTCCATTGTATATGCACCCGTACACTGCTCCATTATGGTTTATGGCCCCCATAAGATGCTCCATAGTATATGCCCCGTACACTGCTCCATTATGGTTTATGGCCCCCATAAGATACTCCATAGTATATGCCCCCGTACACTGCTCCATTATGGTTGATGGCCCCCATAAGATGCTCCATTGTATATGCCCCTGTACACTGCTCCATTATGTTGATGGCCCCCATAAGATGCTCCATATTATATGCCCCCGTACACTGCTCCATTATGGCTGATGGCTGTTATGGACCTGGTGGTTAGGAGCACCAAGAATGACCTGATGGTTAAACTCACACAAGACAAGCTCTGGGAAGTGGGAACTCTGCTGACCGCAACCCCTAATCCTATCACACAACTAGAAATAGCCGTGGAGCGTACCTAACATGGCCTAGACGCCTCTTCACAGCCTAAGAGCTAACTAGCCCTAGAAATAGAAAATAAAGCCTACCTTGCCTCAGAGAAATTCCCCAAAGGAAAAGGCAGCCCCCCACATATATTGACTGTGAGTAAAGATGAAAGTCACAAACACAAAAATGAAACAGGTTTCAGCAAAGAGAGGCCCGACTTACTAAACAGACTGAGGATAGGAAAGGTAACTTTGCGGTCAGCACAAAAAACTAGAAAAAGACCACGCAGAGTGTGCAAAAAGACCTCCGCACCGACTCACGGTGCGGAGGTGCCACTCTGCATCCCAGAGCTTCCAGCTAGCAAAACAAAATCATGACAGCAAGCTGGACCAGAAAACAATGAACAAATAATAACTAGCAGGGACTTAGCTTCTGCTGGAGTAGACAGGTCACCAGAAAGATCCAAGAGCGAACTGAACCAGTACAAGAACATTGACAGCTGGCATGGCGTAACGATCTGAGTGGAGTTAAATAGGGCAGCCAGCCAACGAATAAACTCCGTCACCTGTGGAAGGAACCTCAGAAGCAGCAGCACCACTCACAGCCACCAGAGGGAGTCCATGGACAGAACTCGCCGAAGTACCATTCATGACCACAGGAGGGAGTTCGATAACAGAATTCACAACAGATGGCCCCATAAGATGCTCCATATTATATGCCCACGTACACTGCTCCATTATGGTTGATGGCCCCCATAAGATGCTCCATTGTATTATATGCCCCGTATGCTGCTGCGATATATAAAAAAAAAAATAACATACTCACCTATCGTCGCTGGGCGCCGAGTGCTGGGGGGCCTGAGCAGGCGGTGACACCGGCGCGCTGTGGGGGTCAGGTGCCAGAGTCGCCGCTAGCTCAGGCCCCCCAGCACTTGCTATATTCACCTGGCCCTGATCCAGCGCTGCGCTCCGCTCCGTGTTCCGGCTCCTCTGGCTTTGACTGTTCAGTCAGAGGGTAGCGCGCATTAAGCGCGTCATCGCGCCCTCTGAACTGTGAACGTCACAAGCAGAGGACCCGGAACACGGAGCCGCGCGCAGCGCTGGAACGGGGACAGGTGAATATAATACTTACCCTCCTGGCGCGTCCACGGTCCCTGCCTCTCCGTTGGAGATCGCGGTGTGCGTTCAGTGTTTACGCATACCGCGATCTCCTGGGAGCGTCACTCTGTGGGGTCCAGACTGCGCTGGCGTTTGTGCTTGTGCAGTCTATAAAGGCTTCGGACAGAGTGACGCTTCCAGCGTTATATTATAGATATAGGAGGAGATGACATACAGGTATATACTATATACAGGGGAGATGACACACAGCAGGTATATACTATATACAGGGGAGATTACATACAGGTATATACTATATACAGGAGATGACATACAGGTGTATACTATATATAAGGGAGATGACAAACATGTATATACTGAGGTGAAAATGAAAAGGTGTGAGTGCAAAATGAGAGGAGTGAGGGAAAATAGTGGAGTGATCGGAAAATGACAGATGTGAGGTCGAAATGACAAGTGTTAGGGGGGAATGAGAGGAGTGAGGGAGAAAATGAGAGGTGTGAGGGAGAAAATGAGAGATGTGAGGGGGAAAATGAAAGATGTGATTGGGAAAATGAGAGGTGTGATGGGAAAATAAGAGACGTGAGGTGCTATAACTAACCACAGATATTTACTATGCCCAGGCAACGCCGGGCTCTTCAGCTAGTCTAATATATAAAGCTGAATGTGTGTATGTGTGGGTGTATGTCCGGGATTGGCATCTGAACCGTCGCAGCTACAGCCACAAAATTTTGCACAGTCACACGTCTGTACCCCGAGAGCGTCATAGGCTATGTTGTGAGGTGAAATTTTAACCCTGCGTTTTCCAATTCACCAAATAATTTTGCCCCTATCTACATAATGGGGAAAAAGTGAAAGGAAAAGTGTTGGAGGCAAATTGACAGCTGCCAGATGTGAACAAGGGGGACTTAAAGACTGAGAGCGATGGTGCCATAGAGTATATACCGTACAGTTACTAAGGTGAGGCCCCGACATGGGATACTCACCACACACGGGGATATGAACACACACACACAAAATGCGCCACACACTACCACGTGCTTGAACACATATACCACCCTCAGCACACATTTCACCACACATACACCAACCTCGCCACATAAAAGTCGAAACACAAAAGTCGCCGCTCAAAACTCGCCACGCGCAAAACTCGCCACATGCAAAACTAGGCTCTCGCAAAACTTGCAACTCCGGAAAAATTGCCACATGCACAAAAGTTGCAACACATGCAAAAGTTGCCTCAGACAAAACTTGCACATACTCAAAAGGCACCACACATAAAACTCGCCACGCGCAAAACTCACCATGCACAAAACTTGCAGCACACAACTTGCTACACTAACCTGTCACATGCAACTCGACACACAAAAAGTTGCTACACGCATGTCGCCACACAAAACTCATCTCACAAAAGTCGCCACATGCATGTCGCCACACGCAACTCAACACACACAACTTAACAAACGAAACTCGCCCTAAAACACACAGAAGTCTGGTATTATCCTTCAAAAATAAAAATCTGATTAATAAGCAAACTACAAGAGCAACAAATGTACCATATAGGAAATACGCCAGCTGTCAGTCACATGACCTGTCTATTATGTGTATGTGTGAGCTAATATATACTGCCAGGGGGAGGGCTTCCTGTTGGCTGGGGATTTATCAGGCTGCCAATTTAGCTTACAAATACTGAGGTTAAAATACTGACCAAATAACGTGTGAACGAGGTCTAATACAGGAGGAGGAGGAGATGACATACAGATATATACTATGTACAGGGGAGATAACACACAGGTATATACTATATACAAGAGGAGATGACACACAGGTATATACTATATACAGGAGCAGACGGCCTACAGGTATATACTATATACTATACTGCTTCTCCCATCAGTGCGATCAGCTGTATCAGCTAAATGCCAGTACAGCTGATCTTCCAATGACGGCGGGGGGTCCACTACTAGCAGCGGTCCTCCCCCTGCTCAGGGGCCCCATAGCGTCAGAGCAGGGAAATCGATTCTCCCTGCTCTGCCACAGAATGTAACTGTATCGGCGTGCTGCGAGCGCCGCAGTTACAGTGGCGTAGCTCTGGGTGGGCCCCCTCAGAGCACCGGGCCCGGGGCGCCCGCACCCTCTGCTCCCCCGGTAGCTGCGCTACTGGGCCATTGGTATATTTTCACCAATAATAACCCTTTCATTTCACGGCTGGTATGGTATGCCAGCTATGTGGATGATGTCTTTCTAGTCTGGAAAGGTGATCACCAGTGGAAACAGCACCCTCAGGAGGATCTCGGGCCAAATTTCCAGCGACACATTCTCAGCGTGATAAGCTCCTTCATCCCTCTCCCTGCATCTCACCACAGTCTAATAAACATCTGTGTTTGCCACAACGTATTGCTGCGAGGTCTCTACAAAACTCATCATTGCAAAGAGTCACCTGCGATTCAGAGGCAAATCTTGAAAAGCAGTTACGAGTAGCAACATCATCCATACCATATATGACAGCCTCATCAAAAAGAAGCCACTCCACCCACCACATTAGTGTGAGATAACTAAATGTTTGACCAAATACAGTAGGGTAATTTTCAAGTTGAAAATTTTGTACAGCCCCCAAATGATGGTATAAATATCCAAATGGCTTTTAGCAGAAAAAAAGGTTTCCTACATCAGTGTGACGGCATCAGATTGTGTACATAATATAATACAATAGTACAAATACACAGTAAGACCATTTTCTTCTACAGAAGAGGTAATGCTCTAACATATCTTGTTGCCTGCTCCAACCTCCAGAAGGCATTTCTAATAACTGTCTACTAGGCTCTGGTATTGGCTGGGTAAATTTAATTTTTTGATAGTTTACATCAGTTCATGTAAAGAACATGCCTACAAATCTGAACCTTTAGTTTTCTTTTTATTGTGAAGCAAACAACAAATAGGACAAAATATCTGTAAACTTCAGTGTACATAACTATTCACCCCCTAAAATCAGTGCTTTGTAGAGCCTCCTTTTGCTGCCATTACAGCTGCAAATTGCTTTGAATAAGTCTCTGTGAGCTTTCCACATCTTGCCAATGGGATTTTTGCCAATTCCTCATGGCAAAACTGCTTCAGCTCCTTTAAGTTAGATGGTTTCCTCTACTGTACAGTAATATTCAAGTCTAGCCACAGATTCTCAATTGGATTAAGGTCTGGGCTTTGAATAGGCCACTTCAAAACATTTATATGTTTCCCCTTAAACCACTCGAGTGTTGCTTTACCAGTATGCTTTGGGTCATTGTCTTGTTTTAAGATGAACCTCCATTCCAGCCTCAAATCACTATAGGAAAGTACACAGTTGCACCCTGAATTGTGAAGAATGATGACTTTAGAATTTTGGAACTGCATTACTGTCACATAAAATGGCCTCTCCTGTAAGGGCATAAGGCTGGTGGTGGTATGAACTTTACGGAGGCAGTAGAATGTGGCAGTAACTGGATATTTTTGGAAGAAGGACTCAAATTCCTTATCAATGACAGCTGTATTAAGTCTTTTCTTTAAAAATGTTTCAAGTTTCCAGGCAAAACCATTTAAGGGATTTGTGGATAGTTTTTGATAGCTCCCGGCATCTCTCAATATGTTCAAACATATCTGGTGGTAATCTAGTGCGTTCAGTACCACAACTTTGCCCCCCTTGTCAGATGGCTTTATAGTGATTTGATTGGCTTTTTCAAGATTTTGTAAGCAAGTCATGTCTGGTTTAGTTAGATTGTATTCAGTTTTTATGGATGTGGTGTCTAATTCCTCTAGGTCCTTTGTTACAAAATGCAGAAAAATATCAATGGGTGATGGGTCACTCTGCACTGTTGGCATATTAGTATTCTTCTTTTTCAATTCAGTGAATGGTCCTTCGTCCATAGAATTAGGATTAATGTCCTATTAATACAAAGTCTAATGTCCTGTAGCATAGAATCTGAATAATTCCTTCTGACCCTTAATTATTGTATCCTTAAATACTTATTCACAAATCATTATGAGTGAATTCGCCTTCCTCTGGTCCTAATTCTCTCCATCCAATATGTGTCAGTTCAGTAGTTTTCTTCCATGTTGCTAAATTAAGAATTCCTGCTTCAAACCCAACTTCTATTACTTACGTTTACTTACCCATATTGTATAGATCTACCAGCTATGGAACAGGCTTGCGTTCCAAATCTATGCCTGACTGGTTACTTCTCTGAAGGCAAGGTAAAGAATAGTGACACTGAGCATTTCACCGTGCATTCCATGAAGCGGACATGACGTGCTGGTGTTTTGCTAGAGTTCCACCCTGCGTACCACAGACCAGAAATGACGTGCCACAATATCGGGAGTAGTAGTGCATGGTTAATCTCCTTACGCTCTACGTTGCGTGTCACAGACCGGAAATGATGCACCAGAATATCTGGAAATGAGGTGCTAATTTCAATTTGCTGGAATTTCTTGAATAATAATTTTTGGGACATTTTTAATAATTCGCATGATAGGATATTGTTTGCTTTTTTCAAACTCAAAACAAGCCGTACAATTTTATGTGTAAGTAAAGGCTTTTATTCTGCCCAATCTTCCATAAAGGTCACACCTATGGAGTGTACGGCTTCTGGTGGTCGTATGGACAGCATCACGGTTCACACCGTGCTGCCAACACTATGTCATGGATCCCAGCAGTATGTTAGGGATCCCAGGGAGGATATCTTTATCGTCCCCACTACTCACACCAATTTGTCCAGAACAGGGGTTGTTTCATTGCCCCTGGTTCCCTCTGAAGGGGATTTATCTATATCCCTCTTCCCAGTTCCGGGTTGGAACTTGCAACTCTCTGGCGCTCCCCTTACCCTCAGGTCAGATTAGGTACTGCACCTAGGGTAATTAGTCGCCAGCCAGGCTGCCTGCTATGTACTGGCTATTGGGCACGCTGCAGCCAGGGCGATATAAATACTCCCACACAGGAACAATAATTATCAACGCCGCCGGTCGCTGCAGAGATGCCTGATTGCACAGGACAAGGTATGTCGCCACCAGCTCCGATTGCACCAGAGGTTAACGGGTCTGGAGCCAACCCACATCAGTAGCGTAATTCACCTCAGAGGACACAGTTCATATCGAGCAGAAGAGACAAGCTTAGTAAAATTATATATTTTACTCCGTAAAAGATAGGCAGTATTTACAAAAATATTAAAATTAAGGATGGTTTCACATTTGCGTTTAAAAACGCAGCGTTTTAAACGCAAACGCATGTGGTGAAAAAACGCGTTTAAATGCTGCGTTTTTTAGACGCATGCGTTTTTGCATGTTTTAAAACAAACGCGGCGTTTTGACGCGTTTACATGTTTTTTCCTGCGTTTGCGTATTTGAAACGCATGATGAGAAATGTGGGACAGCTGCCAATCATCAAAATCAACTAGAAAACCCATTATAAACAGAAATAGCTAGGGTTAGGATCCCTAGTAACCCTAGGGATCCTAACCCTAACCCTAGGGATCCTAACCCTAACCCTAGGGATCCTAACCCTAGGGATCCTAACCCTAACCCTAGGGATCCTAAGCCTAACCCTAGGGATCCTAACCCTATCCCTAGGGATCCTGACCCTTAGGGTTAGGATCCCTTATGGTTAGGGTTGGGAGGTGGCTTATCAGTGTGTATTCTTGTGTTTTTCTATTAAAACGCATGCAAACGCATGTGCTTAAAAACGCATGCGTTTACATAGACAGCAATAAGTTTTTTGCCGCAAAAAAAGCATGCGTTTTTTTGCGGCAAAAAAACGCCGCTAGAAATTACTACATGTTGCATTTCTGCAACAAAACGCATGCATAGAAACTACGCATGCGTTGCCAAAACGCAGCAAAACGCATGCAAAAAACGCATGCGTTTTTAATGTTAAGTATAGGAAAAAACGCATGCTTTTTTTGCACTAAAATGCAGCGGCAAAAAACGCAAATGTGAAACCAGCCTAAAAGATATTATAAAGGAGATGAATCATGTGTATATACAATTACTTATGATTCTCTCATATCGTTCAATGGTACACAGTGTGCTGGCTGGGGAAGGGGACCTTCCCCACTTATTCTTAGGTCAGATTGCACAGCCTGTCCAAGCTTACCGAGTTATTCTAGCCCAAATCCCAGGCCCTCCCCCTGTAGTGACATCACTTAGAAGCTGAAACCTCCTCTTACTTACACTATGAAAACCATCTTTTACGCATATCTCACTATGTGAACCTCACATAAGTACGAAACATTGCTCATGATGTTCCCCACGTCAGGGGCATTATTTTAAGTGTAAATACGGAACCATTACATGAACTGCTTGAGGAGAAATCTGCACTTTGCCCTCACTGCGCCTAGCTGCTCGCGCTTTCAGTGGATTAGGTCTACCGATGGACATCTGAAATATAAAACTCGTGTATTTCTAGCCCAAATCTGTGACGCGATACATCAATATAATAGAACAAAGAAATAACTGCCGTTTGAGAGGGATTATACCGGTTTCAGCTGGTAGTAGATGGGAGAATCGTCTACTGCAGCTACAGGGGACATAAACATTCTTTTGGGAGGAGGAAATGAGGGGTTTAGGATTCACCCACATATCAGCAGGCAGAAGAGCTAGAGAGGGGGGTCGGAGCCCGCAGCGTGTGTCTTGTATAGCTATGCAGAAACTCAAACATGAAATATTCACATTATCGTGATTATATTATACTCCACTCTCTGCTTGGGAGCTCTGCAGCTCCTCCAGGGTTACCTTTGGTCTGCTGTGCTGCTTTTCTGATTAATGCCCTCCTTGCATAGGCTGAGAGTTTTGGTGGACTGACCTCTGTTGGCAGGTTTGTTGTGGTACCATGTTCTTTCCATTCCAGCTCGGGCAAAGAGTCAGCACAGAGACCAAAGGTAACCCTGAAGGAGCTGCAGAGTTCCCAAACAGATACTGGAGTATCTGTCCATATAAAGCTCATAGAAACTTATCCAAAGCGACTTGCGGTTGTAATTGCCGAAAAAGGAGGCTCTACAAAGTACAGACTTTGGAGAAAGGGGGGGTAGGGTGAATAGTTATGCACACTGAAGTTTTTAGTTTTTTAAAGTAATAGAACAAATTGGCAAATTGTAAAATATAATAACTATTATTTTTCTTAACATCTAAACAGTAATTAAATGTTATCCATTAAGAATGACCACCAATTTTACTTTATATTACTGTTAAAAGTGAATTATCAATTATAAGTATCAGGTTCTGCTAATTAATTTAGAAAAATTGAGGAAAAGGAAAAAACAAGAGGCACATGAAATATTTCTAAGACTTTCATCCACAGCATTACCTGGTGATCAGATGAGTCTAAGTCATAGGCTTTCACAAATCGAACATAAGCAGAAACAATATGAAGATCTCTGTAGCATCGGCATCTCTGCCTTCCCCAGCAGAGACGCCGACAGACTCACCACCGTGGTCCTGCACTTCTCCCTCATCCTCTTGCTACTGCTGTCCAGGGTCTGCACATGGCTCGCAGATCACTGGCCACTGTGCTTAGGGTATGCGTGCGCAGTCTCGCCTTCTTAAAGGGACAGGGCACCGTCCTAAAGCATCCCCAGCCAATAGCTGGGAGACACTTATTATTTAAGTCACCTCCACAAGGTGGGAGGTACTTGTGCAGAATTACATAGTTACATAGTTATTAAGGTTGAAGGAAGACTATATGTCCATCTAGTTCAACCCATAGCCTAACCTAACATGCCCTAACATGTTGATCCAGAGGAAGGCAAAAAAAAACCCATGTGGCAAAGAGTAAGCTCCACATTGGGGAAAAAAATTCCTTCCCGACTCCACATACGGCAATCAGACTAGTTCCCTGGATCAACGCCCTATCAAGGAATCTAGTGTATATACCCTGTAACATTATACTTTTCCAGAAAGGTATCCAGTCCCCTCTTAAATTTAAGTAATGAATCACTCATTACAACATCATACGGCAGAGAGTTCCATAGTCTCACTGCTCTTACAGTAAAGAATCCGCGTCTGTTATTATGCTTAAACCTTTTTTCCTCCAAACGCAGAGGATGCCCCCTTGTCCCTGTTTCAGGTCTATGATTAAAAAGATCATCAGAAAGGTCTTTGTACTGTCCCCTCATATATTTATACATTAAAATAAGATCACCCCTTAGTCTTCGTTTTTCCAAACTAAATAGCCCCAAGTGTAATAACCTATCTTGGTATTGCAGACCCCCCAGTCCTCTAATAACCTTGGTCGCTCTTCTCTGCACCCGCTCCAGTTCAGCTATGTCTTTCTTAAACACCGGAGACCAGAACTGTGCACAGTATTCTAAGTGTGGTCGAACTAGTGACTTGTATAAAGGTAAAATTATATTCTCCTCATGAGCATCTATGCCTCTTTTAATGCATCCCATTATTTTATTTGCCTTTGTAGCAGCTGCCTGACACTGGCCCCTGAATATGAGTTTGTCATCCACCCATACACCCAGGTCTTTTTCATTGGCGGTTTTGCCCAGAGTTTTAGAATTAAGCACATAATTATACATCTTATTACTTCTACCCAAGTGCATGACCTTACATTTATCCCCATTAAAGCTCATTTGCCATTTATCAGCCCAAGCTTCTAGTTTACATAAATCATCCTGTAATATAGAATTGTCCTCCTCTGTATTGATTACCCTGCAGAGTTTAGTGTCATCTGCAAATATTGAAATTCTACTCTGTATGCCCCCTACAAGGTCATTAATAAATATGTTAAAAAGAAGAGGGCCCAATACTGACCCCTGTGGTACCCCACTGCTAACCGCTACCCAGTCCGAGTGTGCTCCATTAACCCCTCTGTGACCTTAGACGTACTATCCCGTCGAGGTGCCCTGGGCTTATCTGACCCTGGACGGGATAGTACGTCATAGCCGATCGGCCGCGCTCACGGGGGGAGCGCGGCCGATCGCGGCCGGGTGTCAGCTGCTTATCGCAGCTGACATCCGACACTATGTGCCAGGAGCGGTCACGGACCGCCCCCGGCACATTAACCCCTGGCACACCGCGATCAAAGATGATCGCGATGTGCCGGCGGTGCAGGGAAGCACCGCGCAGGGAGGGGGCTCCCTGCGGGCTTCCCTGAGCCCCCCGCAGCAACGCGATGTGATCGCGTTGCTGCGAGGGTCTCCTCACCTCCCTCCCTGCTCGAGCCCCGGATCCAAGATGGCCGCGGATCCGGGTCCTGCAGGGAGGGAGGTGGCTTCACAGAGCCTGCTTAGAGCAGGCACTGTGAAGGCTGCAGCGCTGCATGTCAGATCAGTGATCTGACAGAGTGCTGTGCAAACTGTCAGATCACTGATCTGTGATGTCCCCCCTGGGACAAAGTAAAAAAGTAAAAAAAAAATTTTCCAAATGTGTAAAAAAAATAAAAAAAAATATTCCAAAATAATGAAAAAAAAAATAAAATATTATTCCCATAAATACATTTCTTCATCTAAATAAAAAAAAAAAACCAATAAAAGTACACATATTTAGTATCGCCGCGTCCGTAACGACCCGACCTATAAAACTGTCCCACTAGTTAACCCCTTCAGTAAACACCGTAAGAAAAAAAAAAAAAAACGAGGCAAAAAACAACGCTTTATTATCATACCGCCGAACAAAAAGTGGAATAACACGCGATCAAAAGGACAGATATAAATAACCATGGTACCGCTGAAAGCGTCATATTGTCCCGCAAAAAAAGAGCCGCCATACAGCATCATCAGCAAAAAAATAAAAAAGTTATAGTCCTGAGAATAAAGCGATGCAAAAATAATTATTTTTTCTGTAAAATAGTTTTTATCGTATAAAAGCACCAAACCATAAAAAAATGATATAAATGAGGTATCGCTGTAATCGTACTGACCCGAAGAATAAAACTGATTTATCAATTTTACCAAACGCGGAACGGTATAAACGCCTCCCCCAATAGAAATTCATGAATAGCTGGCTTTTGGTCATTCTTCCTCACAAAAATCGGAATAAAAAGCGATAAAAAAATGTCACGTGCCCAAAAATGTTTTCAATAAAAACGTCAACTCGTCCCGCAAAAAACAAGACCTCACATGACTCTGTGGACCAAAATATGGAAAAATTATAGCTCTCAAAATGTGGTATTGCAAAAAATATTTTTTGCAATAAAAAGGGTCTTTCAGTGTGTGACGGCTGCCAATCATAAAAATCCGCTAAAAAACTCGCTATAAAAGTAAATCAAACCCCCCTTCATCACCCCCTTAGTTAGGGAAAAATAAAAAAAAATGTATTTATTTCCATTTTCCCATTAGGGCTAGGGTTAGGGCTAGGGTTAGGGCTAGGGTTAGGGTTAGGGCTAGGGTTAGGGCTAGGGTTAGGGCTAGGGTTAGGGTTAGGGTTGGGGCTACAGTTAGGGTTGGGGCTAAAGTTAGGGTTTAGATTACATTTACAGTTGGGAATAGGGTTGGGATTAGGGTTAGGGGTGTGTCAGGGTTAGAGGTGTGGTTAGGGTTACCGTTGGAATTAGGGTTAGGGGTGTGTTTAGATTAGGGTTTCAGTTATAATTGGGGGGTTTCCACTGTTTCGGCACATCAGGGGCTCTCCAAACACGACATGGCGTCCGATCTCAATTCCAGCCAATTCTGCGTTGAAAAAGTAAAACAGTGCTCCTTCCCTTCCGAGCTCTCCTGTGTGCCCAAACAGGGGTTTACCCCAACATATGGGGTATCAGCGTACTCAGGACAAATTGGACAACAACTTTTGTGGACCAATTTCTCCTGTTACCCTTGGGAAAATACAAAACTGGGGGCTAAAAAATAATTTTTGTGGGAAAACAAAAAGATTTTTTATTTTCACGGCTCTGCGTTATAAACTGTAGTGAAACACTTGGGGGTTCAAAGTTCTCACAACACATCTAGATAAGTTCATTGAGGGGTCTAGTTTCCAATATGGGGTCACTTGTGGGGGGTTTCTACTGTTTAGGTACATTAGGGGCTCTGCAAACGCAATGTGACGCCTGCAGACCAATCCATCTAAGTCTGCATTCCAAATGATGCTCCTTCCCTTCCGAGCCCTCCCATGCGCCCAAACGGTGGTTCCCCCCCACATATCGGGTATCAGCGTACTCAGGACAAATTGGACAACAACATTTAGGGTCCAATTTCTCCTGCTAACCTTGGAAAAATACAAAACTGGGGGCTAAAATATAATTTTTGTGGAAAAAAAAATATTTTTTATTTGCATGGCTCTGCGTTATAAACTGTAGTGAAATACTTGGGGGTTCAAAGCTCTCACAACACATCAAGATGAGTTCCTTAGGGGGTCTACTTTCCAAAATGGTGTCACTTGTGGGGGGTTTCTACTGTTTAGGTACATTAGGGGCTCTGCAAACGCAATGTGACGCCTGCAGACCATTCCATCTAAGTCTGCATTCCAAATGGCGCTCCTTCCCTTCCGAACCCTCCCATGCGCCCAAACGGTGGTTCCCCCCCACATATGGGGTATCAGCGTACTCAGGACAAATTGGACAACAACTTTTGGGGTCCAATTTCTCCTGTTACCCTAGGGAAAATACAAAACTGGGGGCTAAAAAATAATTTTTGTGGGAAACAAATGTTGTTTTATTTTTATGGCTCTGCATTATAAACTTCTGTGAAGCCCTTGGTGGGTCAAAGTGCTCACCACACCTCTAGATAAGTTCCTTAGGGGGTCTACTTTCCAAAATGGTGTCACTTGTGGGGGGTTTCAATGTTTAGGCACATCAGTGGCTCTCCAAACGCAACATGGCGTCCCATCTCAATTCCTGTCAATTTTGCATTGAAAAGTCAAACGGCGCTCCTTCCCTTCCGAGCTCTCCCATGCGCCCAAACAGTGGTTTACTGCCACATATGGGGTATCAGCGTACTCGGGACAAATTGGACAACAACTTTTGAGGTCCAATTTCTTCTCTTACCCTTGGAAAAATAAAAAATTGGGGGCAAAAATATAATTTTTGTGAAAAAATATGATTTTTTATTTTTACGGTTCTGCATTATAAACTTCTGTGAAGCACTTGGTGGGTCAAAGTGCTCACCACACCTCTAGATAAGTTCCTTAGGGGGTCTACTTTCCAAAATGGTGTCACTTGTGGGGGGTTTCAATGTTTAGGCACATCAGTGGCTCTCCAAACGCAACATGGCGTCCCATCTCAATTTCTGTCAATTTTGCATTGAAAAGTCAAACTGCGCTCCTTCCCTTCCGAGCTCTCCCATGCGCCCAAACAGTGGTTTACTGCCACATATGGGGTATCAGCGTACTCAGGACAAATTGGACAACAACTTTTGAGGTCCAATTTCTTCTCTTACCCTTGGAAAAATAAAAAATTGGGGGCAAAAATATAATTTTTGTGAAAAAATATGATTTTTTATTTTTACGGTTCTGCATTATAAACTTCTGTGAAGCACTTGGTGGGTCAAAGTGCTCACCACACATCCAGATAAGTTCCTTAGGGGGTCTACTTTCCAAAATGGTGTCACTTGTGGGGGGTTTCAATGTTTAGGCACATCAGTGGCTCTCCAAACGCAACATGGCGTCCCATCTCAATTCCTGTCAATTTTGCATTGAAAAGTCAAATAGCGCTCCTTCCCTTCCGAGCTCTCCCATGCGCCCAAACAGTGGTTTACTGCCACATATGGGGTATCAGCGTACTCAGGACAAATTGGACAACAACTTTTTGGGTCCAATTTCTCCTGTTACCCTTGGTAAAATAAAACAAATTGGAGCTGAAGTAAATTTTTTGTGTAAAAAAGTTAAATGTTCATTTTTATTTAAACATTCCAAAAATTCCTATTAAACACCTGAAGGGTTAATAAACTTCTTGAATGTGGTTTTGAGCACCTTGAGGGGTGCAGTTTTTAGAATGGTGTCACACTTGGGCATTTTCTATCATATAGACCCCTCAAAATGACTTCAAATGAGACGTGGTCCCTAAAAAAAAATGGTGTTGTAAAAATGAGAAATTGCTGGTCAACTTTTAACCCTTATAACTCCCTAACAAAAAAAAAAATTGGTTCCAAAATTATGCTGATGTAAAGGAGACATGTGGGAAATGTTACTTATTAAGTATTTTGTGTGACATATCTCTGTGATTTAATTGCATAAAAATTCAAAGTTTGAAAATTGCGAAATTTTCAAAATTTTCGCCAAATTTCCGTTTTTTTCACAAATAAACGCAGGTACTATCAAAGAAATTTTACCACTATCATGAAGTACAATATGTCACGAGAAAACAATGTCAGAATCACCAGGATCCATTGAAGCGTTTCGGAGTTATAACCTCATAAAGGGACAGTGGTCAGAATTGTAAAACTTGGCCTGGTCATTAACGTGCAAACCACCCTTGGGGGTAAAGGGGTTAATAACCACCCTTTGTTTCCTATCCCTGAGCCAGCTCTCAACCCACTTGCACATATTTTCCCCTATCCCCATTATTCTCATTTTATGTATCAACCTTTTGTGTGGCACCGTATCAAAAGCTTTTGAAAAGTCCATATACACTACATCCACATTGTATACTGTGTCTAAGGCCGGAGTCACACATGCGAGAAACACATTCGTGTCTCGCATGTGAAATCCAAGCTCTGGCACTGTGGAGCGGAGCGTGCGGCCGCATAGCAACACATGGAGCCGCATACTCCGCTCTGGAGTGCCGGTGCCAGAGCTTGGATTGCACATGCGAGACACGGACGTGTTTCTCGCATGTGTGATCCCGGCCTAACACTCTTACTAGTTCTCAGGTCCCACTGATTGTATTCCTGCATGCCTGCCTGCTTTTCAACCATGCCCCTCACACCTGTCTATCAACCATGCACGCCTGTCTACCCTTCCAAGCCAATTCTGCCTCCTGTCCCTTTGGGGTCAGTTGCCATCTACCGGAGGTCAGTCCTGGTGTAGCACCTGGTTCTGCCTCCCTCATCTCTCCTTGGATTGCAAGATCGTCAACTGTCGTCTATCCGAGGTCGGACGTGGTAAGGCCCCTTCAGGCTCTCCTCAGATCACGGCACAGTGGTTCCACCACCCTGTCAATTACAATCTTACAGTCGGTGACAAACCCTCAATCAATGGTCGGCCATCTCACTGAGCCTTTGGCCAGATACCACCTATGACTTTTACTGAGCTTGTTGTACTTACTCTCCATGGAATTTTTTCTAAACTAGTGCACTCATTTAACTTGTGATCAGATAATCACCACCTAGGCTGTTAGATGATTTTTTAGTAATAAAGCAAAAGATCTACGAACCCAAGAATAAAATATGAGAACGCTTAAGGCCCCTCATAGAGTATACATTAGACAAACATCAGCCGAATCTGACAAAATTAACGGGTTTGGTTGACAGTCTAATATGTATGGGGGCTCTTGACAAATGATGTCGCAGGAGATAAGGATCTGGCATGTCCAATTTTGGACTACTGATCTTTTTCTTCTCTAAGAGAAGCCACCGCCAGAGATGTCTGGTAGCAGCTATTTGATAGTGAACACAGGAGCGAGTGAATCTATGTATGGGATAATCAGGTCAGATAGTTATTAGCTGAACTATAGGCTGAATCATGGTTCGACAAACAGCCATATAAAATGTATGCAAGGCTTTAAGTTGAGGCTATGTTTTTAATGCAGGTGTTTTTAATCTAAACAAATGGATTTTAAAAAGGAAGACTATACACCCTTGATGCATATCTGACTGCTAAAGTGAGCTCTAGAGGCACATCCAATCGAGGGAGGCACCCATCAAGTATGCCCATCCTCTTTATTTTGTCTAAAGAACCTTTGGCAATAGTTAGGCACTTGCAATGTTACAAGCCAACATGAACACATATGTAATAGAAGAGTGAAAAAATCCAGCAATCCCAAATAAAAAAAATTATATTTTTAAATTTCACATAAAGGATAACGGTGATTACAAACCAGTATGGTTCGAACAGCGCAAGCTATGTATATTTAATCTCTTTCATGATGGATTTTTTAAGATTTTCCATTAAATGTGATGTTTTAATATACAGTGCCTTGCGAAAGTATTTGGCCCCCAGGAACTTTTCAACCTTTTCCCACATATCATGCTTCAAACATAAAGATATCAAATGTAAATTTTTGGTGAAGAATCAACAACAAGTGGAGCACAATTGTGAAGTTGAATTAAATTTATTGGTTATTTTAAATTTTTGTGGAAAATCAAAAACCGATTACAGCTGCAAGTCGCTTGGGGTATGTCTCTATCAGTGTTGTACATTGAGAGACTGAAATTCTTGCCCATTCTTCCTTGGCAAACAGCTCGAGCTCAGTGAGGTTTGATGGAGATCGTTTGTGAACAGCAGTTTTCAGCTCTTTCCTATTAGGATTCAGGGAGAACCAGAGTGGACCCACTGGGTCATGGCTCTAGAGCCCGAGGGCGAGCAGACCAGATGGAACCACCCCCTATACAGGGAGTGTTAGGAGCAGGCCCAAGGTGGATGGAGACACAACTGCTAGAGCCAAAGGGGCGACTACAAGGAAGAGAGGAAAGGCTGGCAAGATATGCTAAGCGATACCCTAAGAAGCACAGGCGTCTTACCTAGGAAGACGCCGGGAAGAAATACCTGATGGGAGCCACCATATTGGGAAGGAGCCATCAGGTCGCGACCTCCCAGGGAACCCAGCGGCAGAGGAGGCGCGACTGCACATGCGACTGCACACATGACTGCGCACGCGCCGAGACCCGGAGAAGACAGAGGGGTGGCGAGGGACCGAGCCGGGAGCGCGCCGAGGGATGCGAGAAGGCAGGTAAGTATCCGAGGCCGTGACATTTCCACAGATTCTCAATTGGATTGAGGTCTGGACTTTGACTTGGCCATTCTAACACCTGGATACTTTTAATTGTGAACTATTCCATTGTAGATTTTGCTTTATGTTTCGGATCATTGTCTTGTTGGAAGAAAAATCTCCGTCCCAGTCTTGGGTCTTTTGCAGACTCCTTCAGGTTTTCTTCAAAAATGGTCCTGTATTTGGCTCCATCCATCTTCCCATCAATTTTAACCATCTTCCCTGTCCCTGCTGAAGAAAAGCAGGCCCAAACCATGATCCTGCCACCACGTTTGACAGTAGGGATGGTGTATTCAGGGTGATGAGCTGTGTTGCCTTTACGCCAAACATCGTTTGGCATTGTTGCCAAAAAGTTCAATTTTTGTTTCATCTGACCAGAGCACCTTCTTCCACATGTTTGGTGTGTCTCCCAGGTGGCTTGTTGCAAACTTTAAACAACACTTTTTATGGATATCTTTGAGAAATCGCTTTCTTCTTGACACTCTTCCATAAAGGCCAGATTTGTGCAGTGTATGACTGATTGTTGTCCTATGGACAGACTGTCCCACCTCAGCTGTAGATCTCTGCAGTTCATCCAGAGTGATCATGAGCCTCTTGGCTGCATCTCTGATCAGTCTTCTCCTTGTTTGAGATAAAAGTTTAGAGGGACAGCCGGGTCTTGGTAAATCCGGCTTTACACTTCTCCACAACAGTATCATGGACCTTCTTGTTGTGTTCCATGATGCTCTCTGTGCTTGAAACAGAACCCTGAGACTATCACAGAGCAGGTGCATTTATACAGAGACTTGATTGCACACAGGTGGATTATATTTATAATCATTAGGCATTTAGGACAACATTGGATCATTCAGAGATCCACAATGAACTTCTGGAGTGAGTTTGCTGCACTGAAAGTAAAGGGGCAGAATAATATTGCACGCCCCACTTTTCAGTTTTTTAATTTCCACAAAATTTAAAAAAAAAAAAAATTTCCTTCAACTTCGCAATTGTGTTCCACTTGTTGTTGATTCTTCAACAAAAATTTACATTTGGTACCTTTTATGTGTGAAGCGTGATATGTGGGAATAGGTTGAAAAGTTCCAGGGGACCGAATACTTTTGCAAGGCACTGTACATATTTTTCCTATTTGGATTTCTGAATATTTTCCCGCTTTTATTGCACTCGACCTTTCTTTTTTTTGCCCGTGAACACATATGTACTTTATCTGATTGTTAACTTCATCTCTAAATTCTTTTTCCAGTCTCTTCAATGTACTAGGTACATTTTCCAAATGATCAGGCCTGCATGTTAACCATGAAAAATCTGAAACTCTTAATCTTACCATACCAGCTTGTTAAGCTCTTGAAACTACAATTTTATTTTATTTAGTGCTCAAAGTTAATTCTAATATGGATGCCTTGTTTGCAGCAAACTATCACCCAAATATAAATTTTTGGAATTCCGTATATACTCGAGTATAAGCCGAGATTTTCTGCCCAAAAAAATGGGCTGAAAGTGCCCCTCACGGCTTATACTCGAGTCATGGTCGGCGGGTGAGGGGGAGTGACGACGGTCACATACTCACCTGCTCCTGGCACGGTCCCTGCACGTCCCATGGTCTCCGGTGCCGGCAGCTTCTTCCCCTGTTCAGCGGTCACGTGGTACCGCTCATAAAAGTAATGATTATGGACTCCACTCCCATAGGGGTGGAGCCACATATTCATTACTGTAATGAGCGGTACCACGTGACCTCTGAACAGTGGGAGAAGCTGCTGGCGCCGGAGACCATCTGTCCGGGAGAAGCTGCCAGGGACCACGCCAGGAGCAGGTATTTCATATCCTTATTCCAGGTCAGAGCGCGTGATGACGTATTAGTGTACATGCCGCCCTCTGCCTGAACAGTCAGTGCGGACAGATGGGACGCTGAGGAGCAGCGGGCAGCAACGAGAGGCGAGTATGTGATTTTTTTTTTTTATTGCAGCAGCAGCATTATATGTGGCACATTGTTATATGGAGCATCTACGGGGTCATAATGAACTGTATGGAGCATTACACGTGGCACATTGTTATATGGAGCATCTTATGGGGCTATAATGAACTGTATGGAGCATTACATGTGGCACATTTTTATATGGAGCATCTTATGGGGCCATAATCAGCATTTGTGCAGCATTATATAGGCCAAATATCCGTATGGAGCATCTTATGGGGCCATAATCAGCATTTGTGCAGCATTTTATGGGGCATATTTTAATATGGAGCATCTTATGGGGCCCATCATAAATTTTATGGAGCATTATATGGTGCGTATTTTGTATGGAGCATCTTATGGGGCCCATCATGAACTGTATGGAGCATTATATGGGGCTCATGATTCAATATGGATATTCAAAAACACTTAACCTACTGATGTCTCAATAAATTTTACTTTTATTGGTATCTATTTTTATTTTTGACATTTACCGGTAGCTGCTGCATTTTCCACCCTAGGCTTATACTCGAGTCAATTAAGTTTTTCCAGTTTTTTGTTGCAAAATTAGGGGGATCGGCTTATACTCGGGTCGGCTTATACTCAAGTATATACGGTACTTAAATCTTTTAACTAAATATTTTTATGTGGCTAAAATATACCAACTATTTTTTTTTTAGCAAATTTACACATTGAACGAAGATTGAGAGAAATGCAACCTCATGCTACTTCCTGATTTTCTTATGTAGGTGGCTCCATGTTGCAGACCTCCCATCCTAGCTTCTACATTATCTCAATCTACAGCCCTTTGGGACTACTTAAAATATAAATTTCCACTCTTCCTCTTATACTCTAGGTACTCCATTATTAGGCAGTAGTCTTTTTTTCAGAGCATCCACAATATGTCAACATCTGAAATCTTTCGATACAGTTTATTATGTTCTCCCTATACAGTATATTTATTCATCAACAAAATAAATCATCATGTATGACAACTTGGGAAAGAGACGGGTAAAATCCATTCTGTACAGGTCTGGCATAAGGCCTCTACCTTTTCCTTGAAGAGGAGTATTAATGTCAGGCTTACAGAAACCAACATTAAGTTTCTTATGAGATGGTACATGGTCCCCTCTCGACTATATTTTTTTCCCAGGTGTCCCCCAATAACTTCTGTGGATGCACCACTGAGAGCGCCATGTGTCCCATGTGATAGCAGTCTTCTTATTCAACCCTTGACTAATTTGAAGACCCCTTGTATGCTATCCATAATTATCAAATTCCTTAAATAGCATCTCATACCAATGCTCTTATTGCTGTCATTTTTCAGGAAACTAAAATCACATAAGCTGGTTCTTGCAAGTCCGCAATTTTATCCTTTGATTTAAAGAAAATTTAAGAAAATGAATGTGGATATTGGTCAATCAACCTTTATCTAGCATACTATATGATACATTTGAACTTATGTGGCAGCCCTGGTCCAATTCATCTTGGCTTTATTGTTCTTAGATAGATGGGCGTCCGATGGGCCTCGCGGTCCGGTCTGCGGCCTCCCATCTCATCTAACGATGACGTCCTCTTCTTGTCTTCACGCTGCGGCTCCGATGCAGGCGTACTTTGTCTGTCCTGTTGAGGGCAGAGCAAAGTACTGCAGGGCGCAGACGCCGGGAAAGGTCAGAGAGGCCCGGCGCCTGCAGTACTTTGCTCTGCCCTCAACAGGGCAAAGTATGCCTGTGCCGGAGCATGAAGACAAGAAGAGAACATCATAGTAAGAAGATGGGAGGCCCCGGACTGGACCGCGACGCCCATCAGACCAGAACCGGACCGGGACCGCCCCTGGGTGAGTATAATCTAACCTCTTTTTCTCATCATTCAGGATACATCGGGGGCTTATCTACAACATTCCAGAATGCTGTAGATAAGCCCCTGATACTGGTGGGCTTAGCTCACCTTCAATTTTGGGGGTGACAGGTTCCCTTTAAGAAAATAAAATCTTAAGAGTCCATGTCGGTTGCCCTTCAAATATTCTTCCTAAACTTCACACCTTCAATTTTTTTCCTAAATGTTTCATAACTTTTCTCACTTCTAGCGCCAATAAAACCAATCGTTTTAAAACATTTCCGAACAAAACCTATTCAAAAGAAAAATGACAGTTGGTGGGAAGCTATTCTGGTTATTGATCAAAGTAGAAGTGGTAAATGGGGAGCTGCTATGACTACTGGGGAAGTGGTTGAACTGTTTTTACAATTAGGGAAGTTTGCCATATGTGCTATGACAATTGTAAAGGTAGGGATAGTTGCTATAACTACTTTGAAAGTTGTGGTGACTATCAGTTGTGCGTACTAAAGAAATAGGGTAAGGGACACAATTATTACAGGAGGCACTGATAATACTGTAAGGGAAGCTCTGTTGAGGCTCCTAGGGGAGAAGAAATCTATGGTAAAGGTGTATTTACCGGATATAAAAAGGCTAAATTCACACAACCATGGTGGAGGCGTATTTACAGGATATATTTTTTGGGGGGATTTATATAATGTTTCTCCATGGGTACTGTAGCCTTAAAGCATGTTGCTTCTGGCACCGAGCCTTTAACCCCTTAGTGACAGAGCCAATTTGGTACTTAATGACCGAGCCAATTTTTGCAATTCTGACCACTGTCACTTTATGAGGTTATAACTCTGGAACGCTTCAACGGATCCCGCCGATTCTGAGATTGCTTTTTCGTGACATATTGTACTTCATGTTAGTGGTAACATTTCTTCGATATTACTTGCGATTATTTATGAAAAAAACGGAAATATGGCGAAAATTTTTAAAATTTTGCAATTTTCAAACTTTGTATTTTTATGCCCTTAAATCAGAGAGATATGTCATGAAAAATAGTTAATAAATAACATTTCCCACATGTCTACTTTACATCAGCACAATTTTGGAAACATTTTTTTTTGTTAGGGAGTTATAAGGGTTAAAAGTTGACCAGCAATTTCTCATTTTTACACCATTTTTTTTTTAGGGACCACATCACATTTGAAGTCATTTTGAGGGGTCTATATGATAGAAAATAATGAAGTGTGACACCATTCTAAAAACTACACCCCTCAAGGTTCTCAAAACCACATTCAAGAAGTTTATTAACCCTTTACGTGCTTCACAGGAACTGAAACAATGTGGAAGGAAAAAATGAACATTTAACTTTTTTTTGCAAACATCTTAATTCAGAACCATTTTTTTTATTTTCACAAGTGTAAAAACAGAAATGTAACCATAAATTTTGTTATGCAATTTCTCCTGAATACGCCAATACCCCATATGTGGGGGTAAACCACTTTTTGGGCGCACCGCAGAACTTAGAAGTGAAGGAGCGCCGTTTGACTTTTTCAATGCAGAATTGGCTGGAATTGAGATTGGACGCCATGTCGCGTTTGGAGAGCCCCTGATGTGCCTTAACAGTGGAAACCCCCCCACAAGTGACACCATTTTGGAAACTAGACCCCTTAAGGAACTTATCTAGATGTGTGGTGAGCACTTTGAACCCCCATGTGCTTCACAGAAGTTTACAACGTAGAGCCGTGAAAAAAAAAAAAAATCGCATTTTTTCTACAAAAATGATCTTTTTGCCCACAAATTTTTATTTTCACAAGGGTAACAGGAGAAATTAGACCACTAAAGTTGTTGTGCAATTTCTCCTGAGTACGTCGATACCCAATATGTGGGGGTAAACCACTGTTTGGGCGCACGGCAGAGCTCGGAAGGAAGGAGCACCGTTTTGGAATGCAGACTTTGATAGAATGGTCTGCGGGCATTATGTTGCGTTTGCAGAGCCCCTGATGTACCTAACCAGTAGAAACCCTCCACAAGTGACCCCATTTTGGAAACTAGACCCCCCAAGGAACTTATCTAGATGTGTGGTGAGAACTTTGAATGCCCAAGTGCTTCACAGAAGTTTAGAATGCAGAGTCGTGAAAATAAAAAATATTTTTTTTTCCACAAAAAAGATATTGTAGCCCCCAAGTTTTTATTTTCACAAGGGTAACAGGAGAAATTGGACTGCTATAGTTGTTGTCCAATTTATCCCGAGTACGCTGATGCCCCATATGTGGGGGTAAACCACTGTTTGGGCGCACGGCAGAGCTCGGAGGGGAAGGAGCGCCGTTTTGGAATGCAGACTTAGATAGAATCGTCTGTGGGCGTTATGTTGCGTTTGCAGAGACCCTGATGTACCTAAACAGTAGTAACCCCCCACAAGTGACCCCGTTTTGGAAACTAGACCCCCCAAGGAACTTATATAGATGTGTGGTGAGAACTTTGAATGCCCAAGTGCTTCACAGAAGCTTATAATGCAGAGTCATAAAAAAAATATATATATATATTTTTCCACAAAAAGGATTTTGTAGCCCCCAAGTTTTTATTTTCACAAGGGTAACAAGAGAAATTGGACCCCAGAAGTTGTTGTCCAATTTATCCCGAGTATGCTGATGCCCCATATGTGGGGGTAACCGACTGTTTGGGCGCACGGCAGAGCTCAGAAGGGAGGGAGCACCATTTGACTTTTTGAGCGCAAAATTGGCTATCGTGTTTGGAGACCCCCTGATGTACCTAAACAGTGGAAACCCCCCAATTCTAGCTCCAACCCTAACCCCAACACACCCCTAACCCTAATCCCAACCTGATCCATAATCCTAATCACTAACCCTAACCATAATCACAACCCTTACCCCAAAACAACCCTAATGTCAACCCTAACCATAACCCTAATCAAAACCCTAAATCCAACACACCCCTAATCCTAATCTCAACCCTAACCTCAAACCTAACCCTAATCCCAATACACCCCTAATCCCAACCCTAACCTTAACCCTAATCCCAAACCTAACCCTAATCCCAAGCGTAACCCTAATGCCAACCCTAACCCTAATACCAACCCTAATCCAAACCCTAACCCTAATCCCAACTCTAACCCTAACTTTAGCCCCAACCCTAACCATAGCCCTAAGGCTACTTTCACACTTGCGTGGTTTGGCATCCGTCGTTTTGGACAAGAAACGGATCCTGCAAATGTGCCCGCAGGATGCGTTTTTTGCCCATAGACTTGTATTGCCGACGGATCGTGACGGATGGCCACATGTCGCGTCCGTCGTGCACTGGATCAGTGTTTTGGCGGACCGTCAGCACAAAAAAAGTTCAATGTAACGTTTTTTTGTACGTCGCATCCGCCATTTCTGACCGCGCATGCGTGGCCGTAACTCCGCCCCCTCCTCCCCAGGACATAGATTGGGCAGCGGATGCATTGAAAAACTTCATCCGCTGCCCACGTTGTGCACAATTTTCACAACGTGCGTCGGTATGTTGGGCCGATGCATTGCGACGGCCCCGTACCGACGTGTGAAAGAAGCCTAACCCTAAATTTAGCGCCAACCCTAACTCTAAATTTAGCCCCAACCCTAACCCTAAATTTAGCCCTAACCCTAATCCTAGCCCTAACCCTACCCCTAACCCTAATTTTAGCCCCGACTGCTCTTCTCCTGCCGGCCGGCAGATGGAGACAGATGGCGGGCGCACTGCGCATGCGCCCATTTTCTTACCGGAGGAAGAAGCCGGCGGCCAGGAGGAGCAGCAGGAGGACCCAGGGACACAGGTGAGTATGGCAGGGTCCCCGAATCCCCCTATTTCTCTGTCCTCTGATGTGCGATCACATCAGAGGACAGAGAATTACACTTTGACTTTTTTTTTTTTTTTTTGCGGTCGCCGGTAAAGTTAATTACCGGCGATCGCAAAACAGGGGTCGCTAAAACCGACCCCGATCATGCTCTTTGATTCTCGCGGGGCCGGCGGGCGCACTGCGCCCGCCATTTTGAAGATGGCGGCGCCCACCGGGAGACACGAGGAGCATCGGGGGAGATAGGTGAGTATTGGGGGGCCACCTGGGACCCCTTTTCTCTGTCCTCCGATGTGCAATCACATCGGAGGACAGAGAAATTAAAAAGAGATCTCGTTTTTTTTTTTTTGCGATCGCCGGTAAACGGTTAATTACCGGCGATCGCAAATGCGGGGTGGGTTAAAAACCCCCCGAATCATGTTCTCTGGGGTCTCGGCTACCCTCGGCATCCGAGACCCCGGAAAAAATCCGACTCTGGGGGGGCGCTATTTACTTTTTCCACAGCGCCGTTAATTAACGGCGCTGTGGTTTAAGTACCCTTAGCGGCCGCTGTTAAAAGGCGTATTGGCGGTCGCTAAGGGGTTAAAGGGAATCTGTCACCTCATTTTGTCGCTATAAACTGCTAGATAAGCCCCCGATGTAACCTGAAAGATAAGAAAAACAAGTTAGATTATACTCACTCAGGGGCGGTCTGGTTCGGATCCGATGGGCATCGTGGTCCGGGTCTGGCACCTCCCATCTTCATACGATGTCGTCATCCTCCTTGCTTCTGTCGCGGCTCCTGCGTAGGCGTACTTTAGCTACCCTGTTGAGGGCAGCGTAAAGTACTGCAGTGAGCAGGCGCTGGGCCTCTCTGACCTGTGCACTGCAGTACTTTGCTCTGCCCTCAACAGGGGAGAGAATTACGCCTGTGCAGTAGTTGTGACAGAAGCAAGGAAGAGGACCTCATCGCATGAAGATGGGAGGCGCCGGACCCGGACCTGCGATGCCCATCGGACCTGAACCGGACCGCCCCTGAGTGAGTATAATCTAACTTGTTTTTCTTATCTTTCAGGTTACATCGGGGGCTTATCTACAGCATTACATACAGAATACTGTAAATAAGCCCCTAATCGTGGTGGCCGCAGTTTACAGCGGAAAAATGAGGTGATAGATTCCCTTTAAGTTCTAAATGTAATCTGAGTTTTACAGAAAAAATTAAACTACATTAGGCAATTCTAAGTTAATAGAGGATAATCTCCTTTTTGAGATTCTCATCTTCTGGTCACAGTGAAGAGCTGTTACAAAGAACATCTCTTTCTCTCGCTCTCTTGTGGATCTATTCTGTTTTGCACCGATTAGAACAAGACCTGTGTAATGTTTCCCTGTGATGTTGCTGCAGAATAAAAACAAACATCACCACTATATTACCCTAAATATTAAAGATGATTGCTGGAGTCCTAGTATGGGCAATCAGCTGATTGTCAAGGGACCCTTCTAGCATATCACTAGTAGAGAACACTTTTACTAAACTCTGCTTATGGTTTGGATTCTCTTCAAAGATAATTAGAAAGGTTTACTGTAAAGCTGGTAAAGCAAATTTACTCTTGTAGAAATATTTATATGACTTACTCTATGCAAGTTACATACTTGGTGTGCTCCATCTTCTTTTATTGATCACTGGTGCAGCTTGGTAATAATGTTCTTGACAAGAGAGGAAAAGTGCAACTCTGTCTAGCCTAGTGTGATGCGTTCCACTTTGCAATAAAACAATAAAATGTTGATAATAGTCAATGAACATTTATCTAATATACTTTCTGATAAAAGTTTCAAAATTTGAGTGCATGTGGCAGCCTTGGTCCAATTCATTTTGGTTTTGATGTTCCTGGATAGATGATTCTCCCCAAGGGCATCCATCTCTCCGATCTTGTCTGTTCCAAGTTTCTATGCAAAGGTCTGCACATGAGGATATCTGTTGACCATTATACACAAGTTCATTACTATTAGACCATATTTTCTTTTACTTCTTCTGAGCTTTGTGTACATTTACTTTAATTTGCAGCTTTCTAGAACTAAACATTCTCCCCCAAATTTGAAATGCAAAAATGCCGTAATTAAGTAACATTTACACATACTGTACACTCAGAAGTTCTATGCTAGTTTGGACCTACTTTTTTGTAGATACAGTGGGGCAAAAAAGTATTTAGTCAGTCAGCAATAGTGCAAGTTCCACCACTTAAAAAGATGAGAGGCGTCTGTAATTTACATCATAGGTAGACCTCAACTATGGGAGACAAACTGAGAAAAAAAAATCCAGAAAATCACATTGTCTGTTTTTTTAACATTTTATTTGCATATTATGGTGGAAAATAAGTATTTGGTCAGAAACAAAATTTCATCTCAATACTTTGTAATATATCCTTTGTTGGCAATGACAGAGGTCAGACGTTTTCTGTAAGTCTTCACAAGGTTGCCACACACTGTTGTTGGTATGTTGGCCCATTCCTCCATGCAGATCTCCTCTAGAGCAGTGATGTTTTTGGCTTTTCGCTTGGCAACACGGACTTTCAACTCCCTCCAAAGGTTTTCTATAGGGTTGAGATCTGGAGACTGGCTAGGCCACTCCAGGACCTTAAAATGCTTCTTACGAAGCCACTCCTTCGTTGCCCTGGCGGTGTGCTTTGGATCATTGTCATGTTGAAAGACCCAGTCACGTTTCATCTTCAATGCCCTTGCTGATGGAAGGAGGTTTGCACTCAAAATCTCACGATACATGGCCCCATTCATTCTTTCATGTACCCGGATCAGTCGTCCTGGCCCCTTTGCAGAGAAACAGCCCCAAAGCATGATGTTTCCACCACCATGCTTTACAGTAGGTATGGTGTTTGATGGATGCAACTCAGTATTCTTTTTCCTCCAAACACGACAAGTTGTGTTTCTACCAAACAGTTCCAGTTTGGTTTCATCAGACCATAGGACATTCTCCCAAAACTCCTCTGGATCATCCAAATGCTCTCTAGCAAACTTCGGACGGGCCCGGACATGTACTGGCTTAAGCAGTGGGACACGTCTGGCACTGCGGGATCTGAGTCCATGGTGGCGTAGTGTGTTACTTATGGTAGGCCTTGTTACATTGGTCCCAGCTCTCTGCAGTTCATTCACTAGGTCCCCCCGCGTGGTTCTGGGATTTTTGCTCACCGTTCTTGTGATCATTCTGACCCCACGGGGTGGGATTTTGCGTGGAGCCCCAGATGGAGGGAGATTATCAGTGGTCTTGTATGTCTTCCATTTTCTAATTATTGCTCCCACTGTTGATTTCTTCACTCCAAGCTGGTTGGCTATTGCAGATTCAGTCTTCCCAGCCTGGTGCAGGGCTACAATTTTGTTTCTGGTGTCCTTTGACAGCTCTTTGGTCTTCACGATAGTGGAGTTTGGAGTCAGACTGTTTGAGGGTGTGCACAGGTGTCTTTTTATACTGATAACAAGTTTAAACAGGTGCCATTACTACAGGTAATGAGTGGAGGAAAGAGGAGACTCTTAAAGAAGAAGTTACAGGTCTGTGAGAGCCAGAAATCTTGATTGTTTGTTTCTGACCAAATACTTATTTTCCACCATAATATGCAAATAAAATGTTAAAAAAACAGACAATGTGATTTTCTGGATTTTTTTTTCTCAGTTTGTCTCCCATAGTTGAGGTCTACCTATGATGTAAATTACAGACGCCTCTCATCTTTTTAAGTGGTGGAACTTGCACTATTGCTGACTGACTAAATACTTTTTTTGCCCCACTGTATATCACCAGTTTGGTAAATTAGACCTTATCAAAACACAGGATACAATTTATCTTCATCCTAACTCTGCCCTATTGGGTAACCTTATAAAAGTCTTTTAACAACATAAAATTAACGACAACTTAAGATACTTGAAAGGTTAACAGGTTTTATTTAAAATCAAAAAGCTCTACATATGTTGAAAAACAATTTGTCCTCTATGGATTTTCAAATGTCTATTCAGGTCATTTTTCTGAGCGAAGCTCTTGCCACATTCCCGACAGATGAACTTCTTCACTCCGGTGTGACCTCTCTGATGTGACAGAAGGTTTGAACTTTGAGCAAAAGCCTTCCCACAGATGGGGCAAACAAAAGGTTTCTCTCCGGTGTGTATTCTCCGATGAGTGATGAGAGCAGAGTTACAAGAGAAATGCTTGCCGCAATCTTGACAGATGAGAGGCTTTTCTCTTGTATGGGTTCTTAGATGTGTCACCAGGTGGGACTTGCAGAGGAAGTTTTCCCCACATTCTGGGCACACAAAGGCTCTTTCTCCTGTGTGAACACTCTGGTGTCTAACCAGATGTGACTTGTATGGGAAAAGCTTTCCACAATCGGAGCACGTCAGTTTCCTTCTCCTGTGGACCCTAAAATGCCTAGTCAGTTCGGCGTTGCTAGTGAAAGCCTTTGGACACTCAGTGCAGGTGAACAGCCTCCGGGTCATTTGTAATGTCTGCTGAGGTACAGTCTGCCGAAGAGGTGGAGGAGCTGGCTTAATGTTAAAATTCCTGTTCAATTCACCATATTTTATTAACATAGCATTCATTTTCTGGGTGTTGGTATTAGTTTTAGGAATTTGTTTAATAGGAGCTGGTCTGTAGGCTAAAGCTCTTGGGTTATAGACATGAAAGAGGTTTGCTCCAGCTCGTGGCCTCGATTCTTCCCTCCTAAATAAAGCAGGATGTTTTGTTTGATTTTGTTGTGTGGATATATAAATTACATCTTCATCACTGGAGTCGGACTCTGTGGCTTGGCCATCAGTAGCTGTGTATTGAGTGTGTATGTAAAGGTCACTTTCAGAGAAATAGTCTTCTCCACTGGAAGACGATTCCTCAAATTCGTCACTTACTGATTTCCACGGTCTCTCAATTGTTTTATATAATTTCAACAATTCAGGTCTCAGATTAGACTTACTGAAGTTCTTATTCTGTTCTATGTAGTAAGGGGGATGAAAAGTAGTGGGAAAATCTTCATGAGACATTTTGGTTTTAACGTTATCTGTTGGAGAAAGAAAATAGAGTAATAATTTAGCCTTTTAGATTAAATCTAAGAGGTGGGATAGGAGAGGTGAGGGGGACGTCTAACACCTATAACTCCCCGCAATGTGGTAACTCATAGGTTGTCATGGCAGCCAGTAGCCTACTGAAGGCCACCCTGTGTCTGCCATATTAGCACACTTATGAACCCAGAATGCTAGTGTGGAGCTACGTTTTTGTAGTTATATCAACATTTTTGTACATTAGATCTTAACATCAGAACACAGTAATCAGAATTATGGCCGGTAATTGTACAGTAGACTACATATTGAAAATTCAAGTACTTTAACTTCTTTCCTCAGCAGCCAATTTCAGTTTTTGTGATTTTTTTTTTTCCCTCCCCTTCTCCAAAAGAGCCATAGCTTTTTTTATTTTTCGTCCACATAGCTCTATGACTGCTTTTTTCTGTGGGACAAGTTGAAGTTGTCGATGACACCACTGATTTTACCTTTCAATGTAGTGAAAAACGGGGAAAAAAATTCCAAATGTAATAAAGTTGGGGGAAAAAAAAGCATTTTACCATGGTTTTTTACTTAATTTTTATGGCATAATTCAAAACTATAACTGTTCTTGCTGATAAAACTTATACGGCTGTGCCATATATGTCGGTGGAAAAAGAAGTTATAGCTCTTGGAAGGTGAGATAAAAGCAACAAAAAATGGCAACATTTCCAGGGGTTTAAATTTTGATATCCATGTTTTTTCCTAGAGACATTGTACTACGTGCCCCGCCTAATTAAAACTAGTTTTGCACCTTCCTCTCATGTTTGCTAAAACAATGTCAAAATGAACCATTTAGAAGGGGATAAACAAAAAGATTACACACTGTTTTTATTTTTTTTTGTCCTTTGTTAAACTTTAATTACAAAACCTCTCCCTTTGACATAAGCCTTCTGCCTTCTATTTTTTACCTGGAAAAGAAGATCTGGAAGAGGTCAGACTCCAATTTAAAAGATGGCATTACTAGCGTACTTGCACAAATCAAAACTCAACATCAATACGCAGCCATTTTACCAGGTGATGTGAGGGGCTTGTGGGTCTCAATCATAACATCCTTGTAGAGATCCTTGTGTCCTTCTATGTACTCCCACTCCTCCATGGAGAAATGGACAGTGATGTCCTGACACCTTATAGGAACCTGACACACAATGATAAATTATCCTCCAGACACGTTATCCTTTAGCATTACTATATAATATCTCAGTATTTTCAGCAGCGCTCACCTCTCCAGTCAGCACTTGAATAATCTTGTTGGTGAGGTCTAGGATCTTCTCATCATTGCTTTTCTCCTGCTTCCTTGAGTGAGTAGGAGACTGAGTGCTAGGGCTCTGGGTCCTGCTCAATCCCCCTGAGACATGGGAGTTGCTTGGTGTGACAGGCTCACTTAACTTCTTCGCAGGTACATAGTCCTAGAAAGTTACATGATACAGATCAGGACACAAATTAATAAAAGTAAACTTTGGTGATAGGAATATTATTTAAAGCAAACCTGCACTAAATTTCACAATTCAATCTGCAAAATACATTATTGTTAAAACTAAATCTCATAGACCTGATGGCACCGCTGTACTTTATTTGAAATTCTACATCTTAATTGTTGTACACTACTGATATTTGAAAAAGTATTTTATCTGTTCAGGAGAGTGAGAAATTGCTCACGAATCTATGTGTATTCGATCTCCACCCACATGGTCTAATTTACAGCTGTTTCTTGTAGAGTGAGATTACAGCAGGGAGAAGGGTCACTGAGAAAATATCAAACAGGCTCAGAGAGTGGGGATTGTGTTTTAACTTTTAAAAAGGATTACATAGGCATCCTCACTTGCGTTTTTAAAGTAAGTACACCCGTCTCATTAAGTCTGAAAGATCTATTTAATAATGTATGGTTTATATTGAGTCCAGTATGAAGCAGTATCAGAATCAGTATGTATAATTACATGTATTGCTCCCATCTGTTAAAAACTTAAAATAGTACATTTTCAATGTAAAGACTTGTATAGGGTTCCAAATATTTTTTGTGTCCAATTGTATTTTATTGACGACATTTAACAACTCCTAAAACATTTAGATTTTTTTTTATACAGACACATTGTGGCCATGTAACAGAATAACATAACACAAACACTGAAGATAATGTGAGTATTCTAGCTATAAATGTACATGGGACCTTTAATATATATATACAAAAGTACAATGCACCAACTTAACATCAGCTTTTAAGCTCATCATAGTGAACGGTTTCTGTATAAAATAAAATATTTGTTCGCAGTCATTGCAGTTTTCCCCTGGAATGTTAAGAATGAGAAAGTCTTACAATTTCACTTCTCATTCTTAACCAAATACTTGTTCAAATAAATGTGATGTCACACGATCCTATTCCTGAACTCCCTCACTTCTCCAGTCAGCAGGTAGATGATCTCCAGTGTGAGGTTTAATATCCTGTCCGTCATTTGACTTCTGTCTTTTTCCATCTTCACAAAGTAGAATATCTGTCGAAATTAAACAACAAAAAACTTAAACATGAATTTGATCAACACGTGGATCCTGTATGTTCTCTTTGTGCTTGAGTGGGTTTCTTCTGCATAAAATGGTTTCCTAACACACTCCAAAAGCATTAGCAAGTTAAAGGAGTATTCCCATCTCCAAGATCCTATCCCAATATGTAGAAGGTATAATAATAGCAAATACCTCGAATTAGAAATGTAATATAGTTGATTTGCAGTGTTGCTTACCCCATGTTCAGGGCATTGCAGTAGCGTAAGAATCCATGGTTACGACCACTATCAGGCTATGTGCACACGTTGCGGTTTTTACCGCGGAACCGCGGAGATTTTGATGCTGCGGGTCCACAGCAGTTTCCATTGCGTTTACAGTAAACATGTAAACCAATGGGAAACTGCAAACCGCTGTGCACATGCTGCAGGAAAAACTGCGCAGAAACGCAGCGGTTTACAACCCGCAGCATGTCACTTCTTTGTGCAGAATCGCAGCGATTCTGCACACATAGAAATGCATGGATCCACTTAGGCCATGTTCACACGTAGGGTCGGGTCCCTGTAGGTTCTCCCGCAGCGGATTTGATAAATCTACAGGGAAAAACCTCTGCGGTTATCCCTGCAGATTTATCACGTTTTGTTCTGCGGTTTCCGCTGCGGAATTTACTCCTACTATTGATGCTGCATATGCAGCAATATGCAGCATCAATAGTAATGTTAAAAATAAAAAAAAATGGCTATACTCACCCTCTGATGTCCCGATCTCCTCGGTGCTGCAGGCGGCGGTCCGGTTCCAAAGATGCTGTGCGAGAAGGACCTTCGTGACGTCACGGTCATGTGACCGCGACGTCACCGCAGGCCCTGCTCGCATAGCAACCTGAGATCGGACGGCCGCGTACAGCTCTGGGAGGTGAGTATATCATTATTTTTTATTTTAATTCTTTTTTTTTACCACAAATATGGAGTCTCCTCTCCTCCACCCCGGGTAGCAACCGCACATTATCCGCTTACTTCCCGCATGGTGTGCACAGCCCCATGCGGGAAGTAAGCGGATCAATGCATTTCTATGTGTGCAGTATCGCTGTGATTCTGCACAAAGAAGTGACATGCTTTGGGTTGTAAACCGCTGCGTTTCTGCGCTGTTTTTCCCGCAGCATGTGCACAGCGGTTTGCGGTTTCCCATTCGTTTACATGTTTACTGTAAATGCAATGGAAACTGCTGTGGACCCGCAGCATCAAAATCGCCGCGGTTCCGCGGTAACAACCGCAACGTGTGCACATAGCCTTACTTCCCGCATGGGGCTGTGCCTACCATGCGGGAAGTAAGTGGATAATGTGCGGTTGCTACCCGGGGTGGAGGAGAGGAGACTCCTCCAGGCCCCGGGAACCATATTTGTGGTAAAAAAAGAATTAAAATAAAAAATAATGATATACTCACCTCCCAGCGCTGCACGCGGCCGTCCGGTCTCAGGTTTGCTATGCGAACAGGGAATGCGGTGACGTCGCGGTCACATGACCGTGACGTCACGAAGGTCCTTCTCGCACAGCATCTTTGGAACCGGAACGCCGCCTGCAGCACCGAGGAGATCGGGACGTCAGAGGGTGAGTATAACCATTTTTTTTTTTAAACATTACTATTGATGCTGCATATTGCTGCATATGCAGCATCAATAGTAGGAGTAAATCAAGCAGCACAAAACGTGACAAATCTGCAGGGATAACCGCAGCATTTTTTCCCTGCAGATTTATCAAATCCGCTGTGGGAGAACCCTCAGGGACCCGACCCTACGTGTGAACATGGCCTCAGTATTCAAAACCATGCATTCCTAACCTACTGTAATGCCCTGTACATGGGGTAAGCGATATATCGAATCAGAAGAGCTATGCTATATTTGTAATTGGAGGTATTTGCCAATAATATTATTATTATTACACCTACTACATATGCGGATATGATCTTGGAGATGGGAATACCTCCAACTATGAAATTGGCCCAGACTTGTATGCGTAAAAGGGTATTTACACTGCAAGATCACTGTTTATTATCTTGCAATGTAAACAGGCTGCCGATCACCCAACGTACAAGCAAAACATTTGTTCATTGGGTAAAGTGATCTTTTATACAGCATAAAAGAATCATTGTCGATGGTGCCTTTAAACGATTACTGACAGGCAAAAGTTTACTGAGTGACAGTCCTATAGTCCCCTTAATGACCACCAATACATCTTTTACTGACCTGTGATATAAGAGAATAGAATCCTCCAACATGTGACAATCCAGCAGCTGTGGGCTGTACACTACAGCTGACAACTTACTGCATCAGCCACCATCAGTGTTGGCACCGTCCATATTTGTTTAACCCTTTAGATGCTGCTGTCAATTGTGACTACATCATCTAAATGGTTAGCAGAGCCTGATGTTTGTCATAATAATAATAATAATAATTGTATTTATATAGCGCCAACATATTCCGCAGCGCTTTACAAATTATAGAGGGGACTTGTACAGACAATAGACATTACAGCATAACAGAAATCACAGTTCAAAATAGATACCAAGAGGAATGAGGGCCCTGCTCGCAAGCTTACAAACTATGAGGAAAAGGGGAGGTACGAGAGGTGGATGGTAACAATTGCTTTAGTTATTCGGACCGGCCATAGTGTAAGGCTCGGGTGTTCATGTAAAGCTGCATGAACCTGTTAACTGCCTAAGTATGTAGCAGTACACACAGAGGGCTAATAACTGCATAAAGTGTATGAGAACATGATGCGAGGAACCCAATTATGCTTTTTTTTTTTTTTTTTGAATGGGCCGCACAGGGATAGTTAGGTTAATGCGTTGATGTGGTAGGCCAATCTGAACAAATGAGCTTTTAGGGCATGCTTAAAACTGTGGGGATTGGGGATTAATCGTATTAACCTAGGTAGTGCATTCCAAAGAATCGGCGCAGCACGTGTAAAGTCTTGGAGACGGGAATGGGAGGTTCTGATTATTGAGGATGCTAACCTGAGGTCATTAGCGGAGCGGAGGGCATGGGTAGGGTGGTAGACTGAGACCAGGGAGGAGATGTAGGGTGGTGCTGAGCCATGGAGTGCTTTGTGGATGAGGGTAGTAGTTTTGTACTGGATTCTGGAGTGGATGGGTAGCCAGTGTAATGACTGGCACAAGGTAGAGGCATCGGTGTAACGGTTGGTGAGGAATATGATCCTGGCTGCAGCATTCAGGACAGATTGGAGCGGGGAAAGTTTTGTAAGAGGGAGGCCAATCATGGCATGGCATTGTCATGGCAATTCATGGCCAAACAGCGGCCTTAGAGTCTACTGGCTATAGTGACCTGTTCAGAAGTCAGCAATATTTAGGTAGTAAAAATCAACTTTTTCATTCCTGTCATGCTATTTTGCATTAATTCCAGAAAATCACCTGAAAGGTTAATAAACTACCTGAAAGCAATTTTGAATACATTGAAGGGTGCGATTTTTAAAATTGTATCTCAATTTGGGGGTTTCTAATATATAGAACATCCAAAGTGACTTCAAAACTGAACAGGTGCCTAAAAAAATACGTTTTGTAAATTTCCTTGAAAAAAAATGAAAAATTGCTGCTACATTTTTAAACCTTCTCAAATGCTAACAATAACATTTTACAAATGGTGCTGATGTAAAGCAGACATGAGGGAAATGTTATTTATTAATGTTTTTGTGTGATATGACTGTCTGGATTAAAGGGATAATCATTCAAGGTTTGAAAATTGCAAATTTTTTTTTTTTTCAAATTTCTGATATTTTTATAACAAAATATAAAACATATCAAGTTAAATATACCATTATCATAAAGTATAATATGTCACAAAAATACAATCTCAAAAATAATGGGATATGTTGAAGCATTCCATAAAGTGACATATCACTTTTGTGACCCTGGTCATTAAGGGTACCGTCACACTAAAACGACGCTGCAGCGATACGACAACGATGTCGATCGCTGCAGCGTCGCTGGAGAGCTGTCACACAGACAGCTCTCCAGCGACCAAAGATCCCGGTCCCCTGGTAACCAGGGTAAACATCGGGTTACTAAGCGCAGGGCCGCGCTTAGTAACCCGATGTTTACCCTGGTTACCAGCGTAAATGTAAAAAAAACAAACACTACATACTTACATTCCGTGTCTGTCCTCTGGCGCTCTGCTTTCCTCTGCACTGTCAGCGCCGGTCAGCCGTAAAGCAGAGCGGTGACGTCACCTCTGTGCTTTCCGGCTGGCCGGCGCGCACAGCCAGTGCAGAGAAGCACAGCGCCGGAGGACAGACACGGAATGTAAGTATGTAGTGTTTGTTTTTTTTACGTTTACGCTGATAACCAGGGTAAACATCGGGTTACTAAGCGCGGCCCTGCGCTTAGTAACCCGATATTTACCCTGGTTACCAGTGAAGACATCGCTGAATCGGCGTCACACACGCCGATTCAGCGATGTCAGTGGGAGATCCAACAACGAAAGAAAGTTTCAAACGATCTGCTACGACGTACGATTCTCAGCGGGGTCCCTGATCGCAGTAGCGTGTCAGACACAGCGATATCGTAAGGATATCGCTGGAACGTCACGGATCGTGCCGTCCTAGCGATCAAAGTGCCACTGTGTGACGGTACCCTAAGGGGTTAAGCTGCTTGTCGGTCTGTGTACAGAGGCCTTAAGAATTAGATTAGATTTTAAGTCTCAAAAAGGGCAGGGATTGGTGCCTGAGACAATAAATGCAGAATAGTAGCTGCGGATTAGGCATGGTGTGATTTAAAATACAATGAATAAAAGATCAGGGGTGTCAGAGTTCAACAAGGACAATGTGGACTGTCCTAAAGCCCCCATAGATATAGACTTAAGCAAAATGATGCTTCAGCTCATTGTTTGGCCAACAGCTATCGAAAAAAGCCACTCCCATACACAGGCGCACTCGCTTGGCCGAGTGCTCCTGTTATCTCTATAAGAAAACCGCTGACTGACACAATAGCTGGTGGCTTATCTCTGGAAGAACAATGAGATTGGCAGTTCGAAATTGGACATGCGCAAGAGACATCTTTCCCGACCATGAGTAGGTCGGTGTCCTCATATGCATAAGACTGTCACCTGAACCCGTCAATATTGAAGGGTTCACAGGTCTAATGTGTGTGGGGGCCCTTACATTGGCCGAACCCACCAAAATTATTTGTTATCAACAAGTAATCAAGAAGCCAAATATATATCACAGTTTTGTGCAACTGCTAAATATTTAGCACAAAAAGTGTGGATTGGATTCTGTCATAGAAAAGAAGAAAAACAGTATTGTAGAAAAAAAAAGCTTCCACAAATGAGCCACATATCCATCTAAGATATGTTAGGTTCACATTGATTCTGTTCTCTACTTTTAGCACGGCATCAGGGTTTTTATCTAAAAAACAGGATTCCGACAGAAGCCCTGATGGAGCCAGCCATTTTGTACACTGCCTTACTCCCATTCTGGCTGTCCTTTGTAGTACGCAAAAACATTGTCTACCGCACTTTTGTAATCACCTATGAATACGAATACTGCCTGAATGAAGGTCAGACTACTAGTGATGAGCGAGTATACTCTTGCTCGGGTTTTCCAGAGCATGCTTGGGTGGTCTCCGAGTATTTGTTAGTGCTCGGAGATTTAGTTTTTGCTGACGTAGCTGCATGATTTACAGCTGCTAGACAGGCTGAGTACATGTGGGGGTTGCCTGTTTTTTAGAGAATCCCCACATATATTCAGGCTGTCTAGCAGCCATAAATCATGAAGCTGAGGCGACGAAAAAACGAAATCTCCGAGCACTAACAAATACTCGGAGATCACCCGAGTGTGCTTGGGGAGACATGAGCAACAGTGCTATTCGCTCATCACTATGGATTACATCCAAATAACTCCGTCACTGTCTCTCTGAATCTGGTTGTCAGTATAGAGCACAGTATGAGTGTGAACCAGGCAGTCTCCTGTATTTCACAGTAAATATGCAGCAATCTTGGAGCCATATCACGATCTCTAGATACAGTGGGGCAAAAAAGTATTTAGTCAGTCAGCAATAGTGCAAGTTCCACCACTTAAAAAGATGAGAGGCGTCTGTAATTTACATCATAGGTAGACCTCAACTATGGGAGACAAACTGAGAAAAAAAATCCAGAAAATCACATTGTCTGTTTTTTTATCATTTTTTTTGCATATTATGGTGGAAAATAAGTATTTGGTCAGAAACAAACAATCAAGATTTCTGGCTCTCACAGACCTGTAACTTCTTCTTTAAGAGTCTCCTCTTTCCTCCACTCATTACCTGTAGTAATGGCACCTGTTTAAACTTGTTATCAGTATAAAAAGGCACCTGTGCACACCCTCAAACAGTCTGACTCCAAACTCCACTATGGTGAAGACCAAAGAGGTGTCAACGGACACCAGAAACAAAATTGTAGCCCTGCACCAGGCTGGGAAAACTGAATCTGCAATAGCCAACCAGCTTGGAGTGAAGAAATCAACAGTGGGAGCAATAATTAGAAAATGGAAGACATACAAGACCACTGATAATCTCCCTCGATCTGGGGCTCCACGCAAAATCCCACCCCGTGGGGTGAGAATGATCACAAGAACGGTGAGCAAAAATCCCAGAACCATGCGGGGGGACCTAGTGAATGAACTGCAGAGAGCTGGGACCAATGTAACAAGGCCTACCATAAGTAACACACTACGCCACCATGGACTCAGATCCTGCAGTGCCAGACGTGTCCCACTGCTTAAGCCAGTACATGTCCGGGCCCGTCTGAAGTTTGCTAGAGAGCATTTGGATGATCCAGAGGAGTTTTGGGAGAATGTCCTATGGTCTGATGAAACCAAACTGGAACTGTTTGGTAAAAACACAACTTGTCGTGTTTGGAGGAAAAAGAATACTGAGTGGCATCCATCAAACACCATACCTACTGTAAAGCATGGTGGTGGAAACATCATGCTTTGGGGCTGTTTCTCTGCAAAGGGGCCAGGACGACTGATCCGGGTACATGAAAGAATGAATGGGGCCATGTATCGTGAGATTTTGAGTGCAAACCTCCTTCCATCAGCAAGGGCATTGAAGATGAAACGTGGCTGGGTCTTTCAACATGACAATGATCCAAAGCACACCGCCAGGGCAACGAAGGAGTGGCTTCGTAAGAAGCATTTCAAGGTCCTGGAGTGGCCTAGCCAGTCTCCAGATCTCAACCCTATAGAAAACCTTTGGAGGGAGTTGAAAGTCCGTGTTGCCAAGCGAAAAGCCAAAAACATCACTGCTCTAGAGGAGATCTGCATGGAGGAATGGGCCAACATACCAACAACATTGTGTGGCAACTTTGTGAAGACTTACAGAAAACGTTTGACCTCTGTCATTGCCAACAAAGGATATATTACAAAGTATTGAGATGAAATTTTGTTTCTGACCAAATACTTATTTTCCACCATAATATGCAAATAAAATGTTAAAAAAACAGACAATGTGATTTTCTGGATTTTTTTTTCTCAGTTTGTCTCCCATAGTTGAGGTCTACCTATGATGTAAATTATAGACGCCTCTCATCTTTTTACGTGGTGGAACTTGCACTATTGCTGACTGACTAAATACTTTTTTGCCCCACTGTATGTAGTCGGAAAACACATGATTTTGTAGACTGTTCCTCAAATTTGGTCTACATGTCCACACACACACATCCAGATTATTAATGTCATAAATCTTTGCATATTTTGCACAATGAGAGCATCAATCATTACTTGATTAGTGCATGCATGGTGTAAAACTATAGTAATGACCTATATGTATGATAGGACAATGGGGTGTAAGGACTGCATTGATTACTCGGTTTGTGTGTTTTATTCATTTTATACTAGTGGGTGGACTATTGTAAAAGGACCAAGTTTGAAAAGTAAGCAACGCCAAGTTACTCATACCAACTTTTTATGTTATTACTATTATTTCTTTCTTTAAAGGCATTGCCTGCTTTGCACAATTAATTTGTTAGGCTCCAGTTGTCATCACCTTTGAAATATATCCAGTATAGAAAAAAGCAATAAATAAAAAAATACACTGGATTCATTAGAATGGAAGTAAAAATGGATGTTTTAGTTTTTCATCTGTTTTGTATCGGATCCATTTTTTTACTAGAGATGTCTTGACCACCTCTATTGTTCTGGACATGTGCAGTGCTAAAAAAACACGGATCTGTTAACAAATCACACCATTGTGATACGTTTCCAATGCACTTGAATGTTAAAAGAAACAGTTCGAGTTGTTGTTGTTTTTTTGGCCAGATTAAAAACAGAAAAAATTGTGCAGACTGTTTTTTGATCCAGCTAAAAATACAGATTGTAGCTGGACAGGAGGCAAATGGAAGACATTTTAGGACATTCCTGTTACTGTTCAAATGAATAGATCTTGTACTAGATCATATTTCCATTTTCATGACCCAGAACAGATCTAAAAATGGAAATAACTATTGGACATGTGAAGGTGGCCTTAGAAGAGATCTGACATAAGAAACTGATGACTGGGTGTCCCCTTCTGAAATTAAGATAGGACTGGTAAGAGCCCATAGTCTGAATCCCGCAAGTTTGCTTAAAGAATGGAGATATATAATTCTACCATATTTAAAATGTACATATCAATAAGCTACAGAAGATCAGGAATATTTAAGACACTCACAGCTTTCGCACATCTCTAAAACAATACAAAGTAAATCAAACAAATATTTCTATTGCCCCTCCTGTTAAATATTTGTAAAAAAGTTGACATCCAGTAAAACTAATGCTGTGACATCTGGTGGCTGGAATGGGTGGTGAGGTGCCCTGGCTAGCAACTCTGACCAAAATTATTAGGGGGGTCTAAAACATTAAAAAGCTACAATAAGAAACTCTTATTTTGTTAGACCTCCTTTAATTTTAGCAAATTATCTGGAATGTGAGATACTAGTATCTCCAGCTTTAACCAGGACAGTGTTGATATTACAAAGCATGCCATTGCCTAATCAGGAATATCTTCACCTGAAGACAAAAAAAGTGCCTTGCAACTAGGAACACCTTCATTAATGTTGTTACCCAGCTAAAACTTAGACTAAGTGATAACTTGCTGATCCATGGGTGTCCCACCACCAGGAGCCGCACCAATTGGCAGATCGGATAATTTTTATTTCCGATGGATAAACTTTATCCCAGTTTCAAAACAGCGTGGGCAGATCAGATTCCTGACGGCTGCTCCATTCATTCTCTATGGAGCTGCCGGAAAAGCTGAGGGCAGCACTCAGCGGTCCCATATGGAATGAATGGAGTTGCGGTAGACCATGCGCATTGCTGCTCCAGTCTAACGGAATAAAAGTGACCTTTTCTGCCGATTGGTGCTGATTCCAGTCGTCGGCCCTCCACCATTCAACAAGTTTTCACCTTGGATAATAGATAACTTGGTGTCACTGGACAACCCTATTAGTTATTCCTTTACGGAACACCTTCTTCGACAAAACCACCATCACTTATCGGAAAATGCCGCCTTGCAACTATGTAAGACCTGCGTGCTAACTAGGCATGTGTTACGAATGCCCTTGTCTAACAAGGCACATCATCTTGCACCCAAAAATATGTTCTCTTTATTAGGAACCCACTCGCCTAATTTTCTTCTCCCCAGGAAAGTCTTTGGCTAACCAGGAACACCTTCACCTAAGGATAGCGTTGTTCCAACCAGGGGTGTCCTTGGCTGACCAAACATAACTTCTTACCACCAGGAATGCCTTGTGGTTATTGTTCAGAATGCCTTCCCCTGACCAAGATGATTATCGGAAAATTTTGGTTCTGATTTAACGCGTTCATTTACCTCAGAACAGATTCCTACTCCCAAAATCCTTCTTTCATGAGAAATGATTTGTTCTAATGAAGAGAAGCCTCATCCTAACGGAGAATACTTCAGGCAGCTTACCAGGAACGTCATGTTATATGTGACCGCCACAAAGAAATCCGCCATCTAGGAAGCATCTTCCTCCCCCTGGAAAGCCCCCATTACAGTCCCCAAATGTCTCTCCTTTGTCTGAAATCATATTATGAATCTGCCCTTCTATAGGTTCCCTACGCCTGGCGCACAGTGACAACGGGGTACCTCAGTCAGTATGTGCTGTGCCACAGTGAGGAGGCATGGAAGCCATAGCCAAGCATGTGCTAACACTATACACAAGGAGTGCCTCAGCCTCCAGGTGGCAATCCCCAATGGTGGCAGCACAGCCTCCATGAGAAAACTTCTGGCTGTTCTTGTCTAGTGAGAGAGTGGCGCCAGTGCTAAACATCTCCTGAGCTCAGGTACCAGTCATCCCCATGTGCCCTACATTTACTATTCATTGTGTACTTCGTGTCCCCTCCAGCTACATAACAGGCATGCACAGTATTGGTCTGCATGGCATCCGGTACAGCCCTAGAGGCCGCGTCTCACCTGTCAGGCGCAGGCAACTCTGGGGTTACATGCACAACGAGCTCGGGCTCATTCCACCCTCACTAAATGTAAACTCCCAACAACATGTCGGCTCTTTATTATGTCATCGGCTCTGAACAGTCGGCGCTAGAGGGAGCGAGCAATAAGCCAGACAGGTCTTCGGCGCGGCAGCCATGTTTCTGTAGCCTGCTGGAGATCTGGAGAGATGTATTGTGGCCGCTGTGAAAATGGCCGCTGCTCAGAAGTTGTGCCGACATGAAGAGGTGGAGCTTCCTGCGAAACACATCATGGCCGCACTGTGAACCAAGGGGGCTAACTACTATGCTCAGTACAGAGTTATTCTGAATACTCCTCATATGTTTTCTGGATATGATGTAATACAGACTAGAATAGAATAGAAAAAGGGATAAACTAAGCAGATTTTAACAACACTCCCAAGTCCGTACTTCACAAATTTTGAAGAAGCGAAAGAAGGACAGAATATGGGGCTCACTACACGCCCCACAGCAAATTTTGGCTAGCTCTTTTAACCATGGCCACACCAATTTACCATTTCATTATCACCTGGTCAGATTAAGAAAAAATGATAGATAACCCTATGAAGGCTGTATTCACACCACTGCCTGCTAAACCTTTTTGTTTTCCTGTCCATTATAGGAGCAGAATAATGGAAAGCAGTCGGGGACAGATATGTCATCAAATGCACAGCAAGGCCTGACCGTCCCCACTGTGCATAACGAAGTCCGTCAACTTTTTGTCCTGGGATCCATCTCCTCTCTGCCCTTAAGGGTGCCTCATCAGCATCCCTCTCTGCTTTCAGGCTGTCTCCTCAGTGTCCTCTGCCCAGGGGATGTCTCCTCAGTGTCCTCTCCACTTTACCCCTAGAGTGTCTCTTCAGCATCCCCTCTGCCCTTTGGCTGTCTGCTTTGTCTCCTCATCGTCCCTCTGCGCTCATGCTGTCTCCTCAGTGTCCCCCCTCTGCCCTCGGGCTGTCTCCTCAGTCTCTTCAGCATCCCTCTCTGCTCGCAGGATGTCTCCTCAGCATCCCTCTCTACCCACAGGCTGTATCAGTCTCATCAGCATTCCTCTCTGCTTTCAGGCTGTATCCTCAGTGTCCTTCTCTGCCCTCAGCTGTCTCCTCAGTGTCCTCTCCACTTGGCTTTTAGAGTGTCTCCTCAGCATCCCCTCTGCCCTTTGGCTGTCTGCTTTGTCTCTTCAGCGTCCCTCTGCTCTCATGCTGTCTCCTCAGTGTCCCCCCTCTGCCCTCGGGCTGTCTCCTCAGTCTCGTCAGTGTCCCTCTCTGCTCACAGGCTGTCTCCTCAGCATCCCTCTCTACCCTCGGGCTGCCTCAGTCTTGTCAGCATTCCTCTCTGCTTTCAGGCTGTATCCTCAGTGTCCTCTGCCCTCGGTCTGTCTCCTCAGCGTCCTCTCCACTTTGCTCTTAGTGTCTCCTCAGTGTCCCTCGGACTGTGTCCTTAGACTCCTCAGCGTCCTTTTGCTCTCAGGCTGTCTTCTCAGGGTCCCTCTCTGCCCTTTGGCTGTCTCCTCAGCGTCCTCTCCACTTTGCTCTTAGAGTGTCTCCTCAGTGTCCCTCGGACTGTGTCCTTAGACTCGTCAGCGTCCTTTTGCTCTCAGGCTGTCTTCTCAGTGTCCCTCTCTGCCCTTTGGCTGTCTCCTCAGCGTCCTCTCCACTTTGCCCTTAGAGTGTCTTCAGCGTCCCACTCTGCCATTGGGCTGTCTGCTCAGTCTCATCAGCATTCCTCTCTGCTCTCTCTCGGGCTGTCTCATTAGTCTTGTCAGCATCCCTCTTTGCCTTGGGATGTCTCATCAATCTCTTCACTGTTCCTCTCTGCCATCAGACCAAGGCATGTCGGAACTTTTTCACAATGTGCCCTGGGCTAAGGGCAGAGAGTAGAGTCTTAATATGGATACCTTCAGATCATTGTGGTTGTGTGGATATATATTCATATGTATGTTTTTATTTTAACGAAACCTGTGATGTCCGATAATAGTATTAATCTGCAAATATAGGTCTAATCTGCAGGTTAATAGCATTATGAAGATGCCCTATTAAAAGTGCAACTCTTGGAGGAAAATTAAATTTATTGCTTCCAGGTACTGCCGGCTTTCACTCATAAAGGCGTGCCAGCATAGCCACAGTAATCACGCCTCGGCACTTTGACTGACAGCCAGATGTGCATTGATGCACTGCAGGGTTGGCTCTCAGTTAAAGTGCCAATATGTGATTACTGTAGCTATGCTGGCACACCTTTATGACTGAAATCCAGCGGCTCCCAGTATGGTGGCCGGGCACCTGCATAACAATATTAATTTACAAATCAACTCTATGTGCAAGTATATAGCATTATCCGACCTGACCGGGTTCCCTTTTAGCATGTAATGAAATGGTGTTGTATTAGTATGTTATATTATTTGGGAGCTGTGGAATTTTTATTTTATTTTATTATACAGATAGATAGATCAATAGGATAATGGAGCAGCACAAAAAAAATTATAAATATGCAGCAAAAGGTGCTAAATAGTAATGAGCGAGCGTGCTCAGATAAGGTGTTATCCGAGCACACTCGTGTCTTAATCGCATATTTTTAGTGTTCTCGAAAAAATGCTCAAATCGCCAGCGCTGCATGTGTGACGCCTCAGGGTCCTGGTTGTCACAGTGGCATTGCTTTCCTCACGGGGAAAGTGATGTCACGCTTGGAAGCGATGGAGGATTCCTTTTTGACAGGTAATCAGCACATACAACACCATTCTGACTCCAGGCCAGAAGGAGGAGCTCTACACCCGACTTCAGGGGAGCTGCTCTCTCTGGTTGGGAGGAGGAGTTATTTGCTAGGCAGTTGGGAAGATTTAGACAGTTGGTGCTGGACAGCAGACTGGAGCAGTCTGAGGCAGAAGGACGGGTGAGGGGCCGTACAACCTGAAGTGCTGTAGCTCCTAGATGGCGAGATACAGAAGGAAGAAAAGCTTTTAGCGAACGTGCCAGAGAGCGAAGCAAAGCAGAGTGACAGCAGGGGAGAATAGCTGCGACTGGGCTACATCCCAGATTGAGCGCAGACACATAGCAAAAACTGGCAGGACAGCTGGATTATACATCACCTGTTCGCCCTAACACCCAGGAGACACAGTGACACATAGAGCCTGGGTCGTGACAGAGACCCTGTAAAAAGGCTCGAGTCATCTGTCATACGGGTTTGTGTCCCAGTTCAACAAAGGACAGAGAGAACTGAGAGGACCTTGCTACAAAACTATAGGCAGTAAGGGACTATAATAACACAGCACTAGAAGGAAGGCTTTTAACTCCACCTGAAAAAGCTGGACTCTGAACTCGCTTCCAAGCTGGCTGGACCCTGCCTGTCACAGGGCTACCGCGACAGAGAGGTTTCAGAGAACCGCAGCGCTCTGGGCCTCGTTCACACGCAGTGAACAGAAGCTCTTCTCCTGTATTCTGACCTGGCTGCTTTGTGCCAGCAGTGCAGGAGTTAATCTTGTTGCTGAGTTGCTGTGAGCTGGGTCTCTCAGCTGAAGGAGATTTTGCAATCTCCTCCTCTTTATAGACCCAGCCTTGACTTCAGCTATTGTCAGTGATCAGTTCATCTGCCTGGCTTGGAGGTTGAAGGAGCGTGATGTATTAGGAGCTTGGAGATTTATTTACAGAGATTGGTGTCTGCTGTTAGGGTTGCATGTTAAACCTATTTTCCTTCCTAGTTTTTTCCTTCTGTGTGTTACCTCTGTGGTTGTATGAGCATTTGGTGAGTTTGAGACTTTTAGTTACCTTGTCTGTATACCCTGTTTATTGTTGTATTTATACACTGGTGCAGTCCACCTCCTTTGGGGGGTGAGGGGGCCATTGATAGGGCCTGCACAGGAGACAGGGATATGCTGGCGGCTCAGGCCTCCTAACCATCATAGGTACCCCTGAGATAAGGGAAAGTCAGGGCCCCATTATAGCATCAGGGACAGGTGCGGGTCCCAGTACGCCGTCCTGCCCCTTTATTGCCGTTAACGGCGTGACAGTATCACTGAACTTAAAAATTTTCTTGGTCCAATATGGACCCCATTGCTGCTTTAGCTGTGCAATTTCAGCATCTCAGTCTAGAGGTGGCTGACCTCCGCTCGGCGGTTGTACAGCGCACTCCAGTGGCCACTGCAGGGGTTGCTACACCTTCACAAGCTTCGCTGGAGCCTAAAGTTGCGTTACCTGACAGGTTCTCTGGGGGGCGCGACAAATTTGTTACATTCAGGGAGGCCTGTAATTTGTATTTTAGGTTGCGTCCTCACACTTCAGGTTCAGAGGAGCAGAGGGTTGGAATTGTAGTATCGCTCCTACAAGGTGACCCTCAGGCCTGGGCTTTTTCACTTCCCACTAATGCTTTGCCGTTACGGACTGTGGAGGAGTTTTTTCAAACCTTATGTCAAGTGTATGATGATCCTGACCGCGTCTCCCTCGCTGAGTCCACAATACGCCATCTTACACAGGGAGACCGGCCAGTAGAGGAGTACTGCTCTGAGTTTCGGAGATGGGCTACTGACACATTGTGGAATGACCCTGCACTCCGTAGTCAATTTTATCAGGGCCTATCTGATAAAAGATGCCTTCGCCCTACAGGAGACACCAACCACACTGGAGGCAGCTATGTCTCTTGTGATCCGTGTGCACTGCCGCCTGCGTCAGAGACTTAATGAATCGAAGCTATTCAAGGGTAATTCAGATTTGGACTCCCCAGAATCTGAGTCTCTAGGAGAACCTATGCAGTTGGGTGGCGCAACTCGTTCTATGGGGGCTGCAGTAGTACGGTGTAAGGGAGGTGCATGTTTTTTTTTGTGGCAGAAGGGGTCATTATGTGAATGTGTGTCCTTCTAAAAAAACAACCGCCGGAAAACCATTGAGCCCGGGTTGCGGGGAGGTTGGTAACTCGGGTGTACTAGTTTCCTCCTTAGGTAAACCACAATTTTTCCTACCAGCCGAGATTCATCTTGGTGAAAGTAGGCTCAATATCTCTGCCTTTCTGGACTCTGGGGCAGGGTTTAATTTAATTGATGCTGGGTTTGTTCTGGCACATGGGCTTAATACTCAAGAGTTGTCTAGACCCATACCTATAATCGCTATTGACTCTGCACCTTTGAGCCAAGGGACTTTCACTCAGATCGTCCGTGGGGTGAGCCTACAAATAAGGGCTTTGCACTCTGAGTCAATAGATTGTTATGTGTTGGGGGGATTGCTGTCACCTGTAGTACTTGGTTTACCATGGCTCACGTTACACAACCCGGTGTTAGACTGGCAGACTCGGGAGATTACTAGGTGGAGTGAGTTTTGCCAGGAACATTGCCTGGGCACTCGGTTGGCCGGGTTGAGTTCTCAGGTTCTGCCAGAGTTCATCTCAGATTTTGAGGATGTATTCTCTGAGGAGGGGAGTCAAGAGCTACCTCCACACCGTCCTTATGATTGTGCCATATGTCTCATTCCTGGTGCTAAACTGCCTAAGAGCAGGCTATACAATATCTCTGCCCCAGAGAGACAGGCCATGAAGGACTATATCACGGAGAGTCTGGCCAAGGGTCATATCAGACCCTCGTCATCACCCATTGCTGCTGGGTTCTTCTTTGTAAAGAAGAAGGATGGGGGTTTACGCCCATGCTTAGACTTCCGTGAATTGAATCAAATTACGGTCCGGGATTCTTTCCCGCTCCCTCTTATTCCGGAACCTCTTTAATCAAATTGTGAAGGCTAAGTGGTTCTCCAAATTAGACCTCAGGGGGGCATATAATCTCATTCGGATGAAGGAGGGGGATGAATGGAAAACGGTGTTTAATACTCCAGAGGGACATTACGAGAACCTGGTCATGCCTTTTGGGTTGTGTCGTGCTCCTGCGGTGTTCCAACGCTTTGTCAATGATATACTTAGTCATCTGATAGGTAGGTTTGTGGTGGTATATCTCGATGACATCTTAATTTATTCCCCTGACCTCGAGTCCCATCAGGTTCATATAAGGCAGGTCCTTCAGGTACCCAGGGACAATAAACTATTTGCCAAACTTGAGAAATGCATGTTCGCGGTCAAAGAGATTCCGTTCTTGGGTTATTTCTTATCCTCCACAGTATTTCGTATGGATCCGGCTAAGGTCAAGGCGGTCCTGGAGTGGGAGCGTCCTGAGGACCTTAAGGCCTTACAGAGGTTTTTAGGTTTTGCAAACTACTATCGCAAATTTATTAAAGACTTTTCAGTAGTAGCCAAACCTTTAACAGATATGACCAAGAGAGGCACAGACTTCTCGGCCTGGTCCAGTGCGGCCTGCCAGGCTTTTGAGACTTTGAAGACGTCACCGCTGTGCTCTGCTTTACGGACGGCCGGCGCTGACACAGTGGACACCGGGGGACGTGACAGACATCGGAATGTGAGTATGTACTGTTTTTTTTTTTTTTACTTTTACAATGGTAACCAGGGTAAATATCGGGTTACTAAGCGCTGCCCTGCGCTTAGTAACCCAATATTTACCCTGGTTACCCGGGGACTTCGGCATCGTTGAAGACAGTTTCAACAATGCCAAAGTCTTTCCCCTGATCGTTGGTCGCTGGAGAGAGCTGTCTGTGTGACAGCTCCCCAGGGACCACACAACGACTTACCAACGATCACGGCCAGGTCGTATCGCTGGTCGTGATCGTTGGTAAGTCGTTCAGTGTAACGGTACCTTAAGTTTTGGAGGGCTTTTTGCAGCCGGCTGGGGATTCATTTGTCATTTTCTTCAGCTTTTCATCCTCAATCTAATGGTTAAACAACGTGTAAATCAAAATCTTGAGACTTATCTCAGGTGTTTCATTTCTGAAAATCAGGAGGACTGGGTTAAATACTTACCGTTGGCAGAGTTTGCTATTAACAACCGTACTCATGAGTCCACTAGTAAGTCCCCGTTTTTCAGGGCATATGGTTTTCATCCTCAATTCAGTACTTTTAATAGGAAGAATTCCTTTGGGGTGCCTGAAGAGGAGAGGTTTTCTTCGTCCATCACGTCCGTATAGCAAGGGGGTCTGGATAAATTAAAGAGGATGGGTTCCAGGTATAAGAATGCGGCTGATCGGAGACGTGTGGAAGGTCTGGACCTGTGTGTGGGTGATTGGGTTTGGTTGTCCTCGAAAAATATTAAGCTGAGAGTTCCCTCGTGGAAATTGGGCCCTAGGTTCATTGGCCCTTATAGGATTGTGGCCGTCGTGAATTCAGTTGCTTTTCGGCTGGCTTTGCCTCAGTCATTTAAGATCCATAATGTTTTTCATCGCTCCTTACTCAAGAAGGTTGTGGCGTCATCCAATCCGTCCTCTTCACCTCCATCTCCGGTCCTTGTTGATGGAAATCTCGAGTTCCAGATTTCCAGGGTTATGGATTCTCGTTTAGTTCGTCGGTCTCTACAATATCTGGTACACTGGAGAGGGTACGGTCCTGAGGAGAGGATGTGAGTACCTGCTGCCGATGTCCATGCGGTTAGGTTGGTTCGGGCATTTCATACAGCTCATCCTGAGAAACCTGGTCCTGAGGTTCCGGAGGTCCCTCGTAGAAGGGGGGTACTGTCACGGGGCTACCGCGACAGAGAGGCTCCAGAGAACCGCAGCGCTCTGGGCCTCGTTCACACACAGTGAACAGAAGCTCTTCTCCTGTATTCTGATCTGGCTGCTTTGTGCCAGCAGTGCAGGAGTTAATCTTGTTGCTGAGTTGCTGTGAGCTGGGTCTCTCAGCTGAAGGTGATTTTGTAATCTCCTCCTCTATATAGACCCAGCCTTGACTTCAGCTATTGTCAGTGATCAGTTCATCTGCCTGTAAAAAGACTTGCACAACTGTGTCCTTTGTTCTTTACTGCACCACTCACCATTCTCCATCTATTCATCAGGAGCCCTGGGGACCTACTTCACATGTGGTAAGTTATACCATCTGCCATAACATCACCAAAGAGGACCCCTTTAAGCAGCGTTGGTCCCCACTGACCAAATACCACAGGTGGCGTCACGAACTTTCCTAATTTCAAAAACCCCTTTGAAGACCTTCCCTTTAACATGGGCACCCAGGGCCATGGACCGGGGGTTGCCTCCACCGTGATACATCCCTTTAAGTAACGGAACCGGTACCGAGTACCCCACGGCCAGGGCCGGACTGGCCATCGGGCAGTTCTGGCAAATGCCAGAAGGGCCGGTGGCTGTAGTGGGCCGCTCGAGTGTGCCGCTGTCGGCACACTCCCCCCGCTGTCGGCACACTCCCGGCCCCGCATTCAACTATACTGGTGTCATAGACGCCGGTACAGTTGAATGCAATGATGCAGGAGAGACAGCGTCTGCTGTCGCTCTCTCCCATCATTCCCCGCTCTGCCTGCCGCTGACACTGCGGGTGCGCGATGACGTCATATCATCGCGCACCTGCTGTGTGACCGGACGGGCAGAATGCAGCTGCTGAGACCAGAGGCTGGAGCAGCGCGGGGCAAGAGGAAAGGTGAGTAGAGTGTTTTTTTTTATTATTATTATTATATATCAATAAGTGATAGCTGGATTGTGGGGCTATTCGGGGGGGGGGCTGCATTACATTCTATGGGGCTGGGCTGCATTATATTGTATGGTGGCTGTGCTGCATTACATTCTATGGGAACTGGCTGCATTACATTCTATGGGGCTGTGCTGTATTACATTCTATGGGGCTGTGCTGTATTACATTCTATGGGGGCTGTGCTGCATTACATTCTATGGAGACTGGCTGCATTATATTGTATGGTGGCTGTGCTGCATTACATCCTATGGGAACTGGCTGCATTACATTCTATGGGGCTGTGCTGTATTACATTCTATGGGGCTGTGCTGCATTACGTTCTATGGGGGCTGGCTGCATTACATTCTATGAGGCCTGTGCTGTATTACATTCTATGGGGCTGGGCTGCATTACATTCTATGGGGCTGTGCTGCATTACATTCTGTGGGGGCTGGCTGCAATACATTCTATGGGGCTGGGCTGCATTACATTCTATGGGGCTGTGCTGCATTACATTCTATGGGGCTGTGCTGCATTACATTCTATGGGGTCTGTGCTGCATTACATTATATGGGGACTGGCTGCATTACATTCTATGGGGCTGTGCTGCATTACATTCTATGGGGCCTGTGCTGTATTACATTCTATGGGGGCTGTGCTGCATTACGTTCTATGGGGGCTGGCTGCATTACATTCTATGGGGCTGTGCTGCATTACATTCTATGGGGCTGTGCTGCATTACATTCTATGGGGCTGGGCTGCATTACATTCTATGGGGGCTGGCAGCATTACATTCTATAGGGGCTGGCTGCATTACATTCTATGGGGACTGGCTGCATTACATTCTATGGGGGCTGTGCTGCATTACATTCTATGAGGCCTGTGCTGTATTACATTCTATGGGGCTGGGCTGCATTACATTCTATGGGGCTGTGCTGCAATACATTCTATGGGGGCTGGCAGCATTACATTAAATGGGGGCTGGCTGCATTACATTCTATGGGGACTGGCTGCATTACATTCTATGGGGGCTGTGCTGCATTACATTCTATGAGGCCTGTGCTGTATTACATAATATGGGGATGGGCTGCATTACATTCTATGGGGCTGTGCTGCATTACATTCTGTGGGGGCTGGCTGCATTACATTCTATGGGGACTGAGCTGTAATGCTGGATACAGCTGTAATTATATGTTATATAGTCGTGTTACACTCCCCTCACTTCTTGTAACCTACAAGTGTACAAAGATATTATACAGTCACCATGTGACAAGTGGGCCTGTGTAACTTCAAATGCCAGGGCTGAATTTTAGTCCCAGTCCGGCCCTGCCCACGGCCCTGACGGGCGACTCACATGTCTCACGGCTTTTCAACAGCCACAAAACATGCAGGGATTTCCTAACTCTAGAATATAATAAAATAGAAAGAGGCAGCACTCACATAAATTATGCAAAATAGTGGACTTTTATTTGGTCCGAGAAGTGCCTTTCCACATACTGTAGGTTGGTCATCAACTTTATCTCTTCTTCTGCAAGGCTGGCTACTTTGAGATCTGATGGTATAGGAAAAAAAAATGTAATCTACAATTGTCTAAGGGCCACTTCCCTCTTTCTGTCTGTCTGTCTTTCTGTCTGTCACGGATATTCATTGATCGGGGCCTCTGTCTGTCATGGAATCCAAGTCGCTCATTGGTCTCACCAGCTGCCTGTCATGGCTGCCGCCACCAATCAGCGACGGCCACAGTCCGATTAGTCCCTCCCTACTCCCCTGCAGTCAGCGCCCGGCGCCCGCTCCATACTCCCCGCAGTCACCCCTCACACAGGGTTAATGCCAGCGGTAACGGACCGCGTTATGTCGCGGGTAACTCACTCCGTTACCGTCGCTATTAACCCTGTGTGACCAAGTTTTTACTATTGATGCTGCCTATGCAGTGTCAATAGTAATAACATCTAATGTTAAAAATAATTATAAAAAAAAAATCATTATATACTCACCTTCCACCGCCTTTCCCGCTCCTCGCTACACTCCGGTAACCGCTCCATGCAAGCAGCAAGTTCCGGTGGCAAAGATGGTATGGGAGAAGAACCTGCCATGACGTCACGGTCATGTGACCGAACTAAAAGGGGCCCTCGGAAGGTGAGTATATATATATATTTTTTTTACCCTGTGACATATGTGACTGGGCAATATACTACGTGACTGGCCAATATACTACATGGCTGGGCAATATACTACGTGGCACTGTGCTGTATACTACGTCACTGGGCAATATACTACGTCACTGGGCAATATACTACGTAACTGGGCAATAGACTACGTGGCTGGGCAATATACTACGTCACCGGGAAATATACTACGTGATTGGGCAATATACTACGTGACTGCGCAATATTCTACGTGGCTGGGCAATATTCTACGTGGCTGGGCAATATACTACGCCACTGGGCAATACACTACGTAACTGGGCAATATACTATGTGGCTGGGCAAGATACTACGTGACTGGGTAATAGACTACGTGGCTGGGCAATATACTACGTGACTGGGCAATATACTACGTGGTTGGGCAATATACTACGTGGCTGGGCAATATATTACGTGGGCTGTGCAATATACTACGTGGACATACATATTCTAGAATACCCGATGCGTTAGAATCGGGCCACCATCTAGTCTACTATATAATTGTCTAAGGGTCACTTTCGTCTTTCTGTCTGCCCTTCTGTCTTTCTGTCTGTCTGTCACGGATATTCATTGGTCGCGGTCTCTGTCTGTCATGGAATCCAAGTCGCTGATTGGTCGTGGCAAAATGCCCACGACCATTGCCACAACCAATCAGTGACGGCCACAGTCTGGCGACAATATGGCCGCTCTTTCCTCCCCGCAGTCAGTGCCCGCTCCATACTCCCCTCCAGTCATCCAGTCAGCCCTCACACAGAGTTAATGCCAGCGTTACCGGAGCGCGGTGTAACGCACTCCGGTTACGCAGCTATTAACCCTGTGTGACCAACTTTTTACTATTGATGCTGCGTATGCAGCATCAATAGTAAAAAGATCTAATGTTACAAATAAGAATAATAATAAAAAAAAGGTTATTCTCACCCTCCGGCGTGGCGCGGTGTCCTCGGCAGTGCAAGCGGCAGGTTCCGGTGCTAAGGATGCTATCCGAGAAGGACCTGCCATGACGTCATGGTCATGTGACCGCGACGTCAGCACAGGTCCTGCGCTCATACCAACCCTGGGACCGGAAGCTGCCGCGTGCACCGAGGTGCCCTCGGAAGGTGAGTATATGTTTATTTTTTATTTTTTAACCTGTTACATATGTGGCTGGGCAATATACTACATAGCTGGGTAATATACTACGTGACTGGCCAGTATACTACGTGACTGTGCAGTATACTACGTGTCTGTGCTGTATACTATGTGGCTCTGTGCTGTATACTACGTTGCTGTGCAATATACTACGTGGCTGGGCAATATACTACGTCACTGGGCAATATACTACGTGACTGGGCAATATACTACTTGGCTGGGCAATATACTATGTGGCTGGGCAATATACTACGTCACTGGGCAATATACTACGTAGCTGGGCAATATACTACGTCACTGGGCAATATACTACGTCACTGAGCAATATACTACGTGACTGGGCAATATACTATGTGACTGGGCAATATACTATGTGACTGGGCAATATACTATGTGACTGGGCAATATACTATGTGACTGGGCAATATACTATGTGACTGGGCAATATACTATGTGACTGGGCAATATACTATGTGACTGGGCAATATACTACGTGACTGGGCAATATACTACGTGACTGGGCAATATACTACGTGACTGGGCAATATACTACGTGGCTGGGCAATATACTACGTGGCTGGGCAATATACTACGTGGCTGGGCAATATACTACGTCACTGGGCAATATACTACGTAGCTGGGCAATATACTACGTGACTGGGCCATATACTACATGGCTGGGCAATATACTACGTGGCTGGACAATATACATTGCTGGGCAATATACTACGTGGCTGGGCTATATACTACGTGGCTGGGCAATATACTACATCGCTGGGCAATATACTACGTGGCTCTGCTGTATACTACGTGGCTGGACAATATACTACGTGGCTGGACAATATACTACGTGGCTGGGCCATATACTACGTGGCTGGGCCATATACTACGTGTCTGGGCAATATACTACGTGGCTGGGCAATATACTACGTGGCTGGGCAATATACTACGTGTCTGGGCAATATACTACGTGGCTGGGCAATATACTATGTGGGTCCACATATGTCTGAGACACCATTAGATAGGGCACTTCACAATACTATGTATAACTAATCCCACACAAATACTGGTGGGAAGAAAGAAGAGATCCAATATTAAAAACCAATGTTTATTAATACAATTTAAAATTGTAAACAATAAAAAAGAAAAATTACCGTAGGGGACACCAAAAGACAAGGAAACACACACGTGGTCCGTTCTCAAAAAACACTCAGATAATGCCAGTAGGTATTACACTTCAGGGTATTACAGTAAAGATATTCACGCAGTGGTAAGTAACGTATAATACAATATGAATACTGCTTCCAGATCCTCACTTATCCACCATAAGACAATCTCACAATCACTAGCACAGTGGCTTTGTTATAGAGTATCCGTGGTGATAGAAAATCCTGAGCTGACCACACTGAAGTAACTAGACTGACCAAAAAATATCCATAGCTGTAAAGAGAGGCGATATTACCTTGTCCCAATGGCGTCCCCTCACCCCGACGCGCGTTTCGCCTCCTGCTTCTTCCGGGGGCGTGCCGAGGTGAGGGGCAACCGTGCTTTATATATGAGAGGTGAGTATTGAGGAAGCACCGGCAGCTTGCGGCGCATAGCGTGTGGCTCCGCCCCCACAATGACGCGCTTCCCTTCGCCGCTCAGTGGCATGCAAGCATAAGCTATGCGTGTCAGTGTGTGAGCGTTTCAGGGAGCGACGGCGAGCCGGAGCCATTGCGCATGCGCACCTGCCTAGTGTAGAGAGAAGAGGAATATCTCGGCCCTGCAGCAACAAGAAAAAAGGAAATCTGGCAATTAGTGAGTGTAACTATTACTGTGATCTACCAGTGGATAGTCTAATTAATCGAAATCTGAGGAAAAAACGGGTATATAAACAATTTTACCCGTAAAGTGCTGGTGCGGGTGCAACAAAAGAATGAACCAATAAATAGAATACGGTGTTTATTAGGATAATTCTACAAGGGGTGCAGTGGAATGAATGAATACAGTGAATAATGTGCATACTGGCAAATAGTGCCGTAAAAGGCCGTATACAGGGAAATACAATTACTTTTGATAAGTATATCAAAGAAAGTTAGTGCAATAAGGGATTTCAATAGTGGTACTTGTGCAAATAAAGAGCCGGAAGGAAGGAAAAAAATTAAAAAAGAAGGACAATGCCACCCAATGCCAATCCTACATTCCCAAATGATACATTAATATCTCCCTACCCAAAAAAATACCCATGGGCTCTAAGAGTATCCCCCCAATATGAATACCCATATAGAGTACGTAGTGCCAATAACGAAGAATAATATATAAAATATACAAACTATATCCCCACAGTATATCAATATATTCCTATATAGTAAAGTGCTCGTAGGTCTATATGATGCTAATAATACTAATGAGATAATATACATAAAATCCTACTCATAGTATTTAAAGGTAAAAATCTATATAAAAGTGAAAATATACCTAAGTGCCAATAGGGAACTCCTAAAAAAAAACCTTTTTTTGGATACAAAACATTTGCAATTCTGAAAGAACCCCCTAGATAAAGCTTAAAATGGTACATAACGATTTAAAAATAGTAATAATAAAAATAATAATAATAGCAAATAATTCCTTCTTGATTCTTCAGGAATCCACCTCTCATATGTGCTGGATATTCTTAGCTGTGTGCTCCATAAGAAGGAGAAGATATCCTGGATAGATCAAACAATTAAAGCCTCTCATATACTAAAAAAAGGAATGAAAAATAACAATTAGAAGATAAAAAATCACAATAAAATACATTTAATAAATAATGAAACAATTACATAACTACATATCCCTCAACCCCTAAAAAGATGCCAGTTACAGAAAAGCAGAGAATCTCATGTTTTCATTCAAACCAATAGGGCTCAGGGCGCCCAAACGGAAAATCCAGCGGCATTCCAATTGTGCCAAACTCTTGTTTATATCTCCTCCTCTGAATCCCAGATCAAGTTGGTCAATGGCTTTCAATCTTAGGCCTCGAGACTTACAATTGTGGTGTCTTTTGAAATGTCGTGGTAACGTCTTTAATAAAGTGTCGTCCACAACATTTGCCGCCTTCTCTATACCCAAAATATGCTCTCTCACCCTCAATTTAAATTCTCTGGTAGTCAGACCAATATATATTTTCCCGCAAGGGCATGTTGCTTGATAAATGATTTGTTTGGACGAGCAGGTAATATTAAAATTGCTCAGTATTAAGTAGAAGTACCCTTTTGAGCTAGTACAGCCATGAGTCTTCTTGGCAATGATGCAACAAGTTTTTCACACCTGGATTTGGGGATCCTCTGCCATTCTTCCTTCAGGATCCTCTCCAGTTCCATCAGGTTGGATGGTAAACGTTGATGGACAGCCATTTTCAGGTCTCTCCAAAGATTCTCAATTGGGTATAGGTCAGGGCTCTGGCTGGGCCAGTCAGGAATGGTCACAGAGTTGTTCTGAAGCCACTCCTTTGTTATTTTCGCTGTGTGCATAGGGTCAATGTCTTGTTGGAAGGTGAACCTTCGGCCAAGTCTGAGGTCCAGAGCACTTTGGAAGAGGTTTTCATCCAGGATATCTCTGTACTTGGCCGCATTCATGTTTCCTTCAATGACAAACAGTTGTCCTGTCCGTGCAGCTGAAAAACACCGCATAGCTTGATGCTGCCAACACCATGTTTCACTGTTGGGATTATATTGGGCAGGTGATTAGCAGTGCCTGGTTTTCTCTACACATACCGCTTAGAATTATCACCAAAAAGGTCTATCTTCGCCTCATCAGACCAGAGAATCTTATTTCTCATAGTCAGTGAGTCCTTCATGTGTTTTTTTTTTAGCAAACTCTATGCGGGCTTTCATATGTTTTGGACTGAGGAGAGGCTTCCATTGGGCCACTCTGCCATAAAGGCCTGACTGGTGGAGGGCTGCAGTGATAGATGACTTTGTGGAACTTTCTCCCATCTCCCTACTGCATCTCTGGAGCTCAGCCACAGTGATGTTGGGGTTCTTTTTTACCTCTCTCACCAAGGCTCTTCTCCCACGATTGCTCAGTTTGGCTGGACGGCCAGGTCTAGGAAGACTTTGGTGGTCCCAAACGTCTTCCATTTAAGGATTATGGAGGCCACTGTGCTCTTAGGAACCTTGAACACTGCAGAAATTCTGTTGTAACCTTGGCCAGATCTGTGCCTTGCCACAATTATGTCTCTGAGCTTCTAGGCCAGTTTCTTTGACCTCATGATTCTCGTTTGATCTGACATGAACTGCGAGCTGTGAGGTCTTATATAAACATGTGTGAGCCTTTCCAAGTCAGGTCCTATCAGTTTAATTAAACATGAAAGAATTAGAACCATCTCAAGGAGGATCACAAGGAAATGGACAACATGTGACTTAAATATGAGTGTCTGAGCAAAGGGTCTGAATACTTATGACCATGTGATATTTTAGTTTTTCTTTTTTTTTAAATTTGAAAAAATTTCTACATTTCTGGGGTTTTTTTTCAGTCAAGATGGGGTGCAGAGTGTACATTAATGTGAAAAAATGAACTCTTTTGAATTTACCAAATGGTTGCAATGAAACAAATAGTGAAAAATTTAGCCCCTTAATCCCATTTGACGTGCTATCCCATTAAGGTGACCTGGGACTTAATTCCCAGGGACGGGATAGTACGTCATAGCGATCGGCCACGCTCACGGGGGGAGCATGGCCGATCGTGGCTGGTTGTCAGCTGACTATCGCAGCTGACATCAGGCACTATGTGCCAGGAACGGTCACGGACCGCCCCCCGACACATTAACCTCCAGCACACTGCGATCAAACATGATCGCAGCGTTCCGGCGGTACAGGGAAGCATCGCGCAGGGATGGGCCTCCCTGCGTGCTTCCCTGAGACCCTCGGTACAAAGCGATGTGCTCACCTTGTACCAAGCGTCTCCTCCCTGCAGGCCCCGGATCCAAAATGGCCAAGGGCTGCATCCGGGTCCTGCAGGGAGGTGGCTTACCAAGCGCCTGCTCAGAGCAGGCGCTGGTAAGCCTGCAGCCCTGCATGTCAGATCGCTGATCTGACACAGTGCTCTGCAAAGAGTCAGATCAACGATCTGACCTTATAATATAAAAATAGAAAAAGCAGCACAGCCTGATAGCAAGAAGTAATAGTGGGATCACTAGAGGAACTACTGAGCTCAGAAAGTCCAGGGAGGTGCTCACGTTTGAAAACACAGCCAAAGTGTACCAATACGAAAATAAAGGAAAAAACGTGGCAACACTCACCGATCCTGTGAAGCAGATTGTGTCTTTTATTCAAGCGATGATGAGACCGTGTTCACGGCTCGGGGGAGAAAAACATACAAGAGGTGAGCGGGGAGAGGACAACAGCCGTTTCGCGCCCACACCGGCGCTTCTACGGGTCCGCTCGGGTGATGTTATGGCAGCTAGATGGTATACCTTCCCACAGGTGAAGTGTACCCCCAGGGCTTCCCAGAGTGAAGTTGGTAGATGTTGGATGTTGTAAGGCATAGGAAATAACGAGGACACAAGGTTGCAGTCTCTTTACCTTTACTGAAGGCTTCAGCATCCACAGTCCAGGGTACCAGACCACAGGGTAGGCAGAGTCCGTCTGGTCCGAAGGCAATATCCAGAGTCCCCTTGTCCAGGAGGAATTCAATAGCCTTCCCCTTGCGCAGTAACACAGTAGGTCCCTACTTGCATAAGCTACCATAAGGTCCTCACTGTTGTTGCTCCTCTCTGTCCCCCAGATGGTGTGGATAGGACAAAACCAGTATGACTGATGGGCTGAGGCTTTTTATAGGGACCCTAGAGATGCCCCGGCCCCCACAAGTTGCCACCGTGTCTTCTTAGGTATAAAGGTCGGACAGCCAACTTGGAATTAACTGTCCTGCCAGTCTCTGAAGTAACGGCATAGAGCTCTTTACTCCCTCAGTGTTCTGGCCACCGGATCTGCGCTTCAGATGGAGGCAGCCTGCTTCTAGCTGGTCTCCCACTGATGTTTCTCTCCTGTTGCTATAACTTCTTTTCTCACTCACTACAGCACAATTCCTTTTGTGTCCTTTCCTGGGATGCTGCCGCATGGGTTGCAGGCGCAGCTCCGTGTCCTTCTCCCTCCTCAGACTTCAGTCTGGATCTGACTAGAGATCACCCCAGCCAGCTCGACCGGGAGACCTTTCCTCGTCGGTCCCCAGCCATGAACTCTCCTCTCCTCGTTCTGACTAACTTCCTAACCAACCCACCAGTTTTACCCTAATGTGAGGAGTGACCTTATAGATAAAACCCTTAGCTCCCCCTGGTGGACTGGAGTGTGAAGTGTGTGTGTGGCTGTGATACCTGGACAGAAGATCTCCTTCATTGCCTTCAGACGTAACATCACTCCCCCTGGTAGAAGAATAACATTACTGCAACGAACCAGGACTCTCGGGCGCTGCATAAAAAAAAAAAACCTAAATAAAGAAAAACAAATATTTACTATCGTCGCGTCTGTAACAATCCGACCTATAAAACTGTTACACTAGTTACCCCTTCAGTGAACACCGTAAAAAAAAAAAAAAAAACAAGGCATAAAACAACGCTTTATTATCATACCGCCGAACAAAAAGTGGAATAGCACGCGATCAAAAAGACGCATATAAATAACCATGGTACCGCTGAAAACATCATCTTGTCCTGCAAAAAACGAGCCGCAACACAGCGTCATCAGCAAAAAAATAAAAAAGTTATAGTCCTCGGAATAAAGCGATGCAAAAATAATTATTTTTTTCTATAAAATAGTTTTTATCGTAAAAAAGCGCCAAACATAAAAAAAGATATAAATGAAGTATCGCTGTAAGCATACTGACCCGAAGAATAAAACTGCTTTATCCATTTTACCAAACGTGGAACGGTATAAAGGCCCCCCTAAAAGAAATTAATGAATATCTGTTTTTTGGTCATTCAGACTCACAAAAATCAGAATAAAAAGCGATCAAAAAATGTCACGTGCCCGAAAATGTTACCAATAAACTTCTGTGAAGCACTTGGTGGGTCAAAGTGCTCACCACACCTCTAGATAAGTTCCTTAGGGGGTCTACTTTCCAAAATGGTGTCACTTGTGGGGGGTTTCAATGTTTAGGCACATCAGTGGCTCTCCAAACGCAACATGGCGTCCCATCTCAATTCCAGTCAATTTTGCATTGAAAAGTCAAATGGCGCTCCTTCCCTTACGAGCTCTGCCATGCGCCCAAACAGTGGTTTCTCCCCACATATGGACTATCAGTGTACTCAGGAGAAATTGGATAACAACTTTTGGGGTCCAATTTCTCCTGTTACCCTTGGGAAAATACAAAACTGAGGGCTAAAAAATAATTTTTGTGGGAAAAAAAAAGGAATTTTTATTTTCATGGCTCTGCGTCATAAACTGTAGTGAAACACTTAAACACTTGAGGTTCGAAGCTCTCACAACACATCTAGATAAGATCCATAGGGGGTTTACTTTCCAAAATGGTGTCACTTGTGGGGGGTTTCAATGTTTAGACACATCAGGGGCTCTCCAAATGCAACATGGCGTCCCATCTTAATTCCAGCCAATTTTGCACTGAAAAGTCAAACGGTGCTCCTTCCCTTCCGAGCTCTACCATGCACCCAAACAGTGGTTTACCCCACATATGGGGTATTAGGGAACTCAGGACAAATTGCACAACAACTTTTGGGGTACAATTTCTTCTGGTACCCTTGGGAAAATAAAAAATTGGGGGCGAAAAGTTCATTTTTGTGATAAAATATATATTTTTTTACGGCTCTACATTATAAACTTCTGTGAAGCACTTGGTGGGTCAAAGTGCTCACCACACATCTAGATAAGTTCCTTAGGTGGTCTACTTTCCAAAATGGTGTCACTTGTTGGGGGTTTCAATGTTTAGGCACATTAGTGGCTCTCCAAACGCAACATGGCGTCCCATGTCAATTATAGCCAATTTTGCATTGAAAAGTCAAATGGCGCTCCTTCCCTTCCGAGCTCTGCCGGGGTACTCAGGACAAATTGTACAACAACTTTTGGGGTCCATTTCTCCTGTTACCCTTGGTAAAATGAAACAAATTGAAGCTGAAGTAAATTTTTTGTGAAAAAAATTAAATGTTTAAAAAAAATTAACATTCCAAACATTCCTGTGAAGCACCAGAAGGGTTAATAAACTTCTTGAATGTGGTTTTGAGCACCTTGAGAGGTGCAATTTTAGAATGGTGTCACACTTGGGTATTTTCTATCATATAGACCCCTCAAAATGACTTCAAATGTGATGTGGTCCTTAAAAAAAATGGTGCTGTAAAAATGAGAAATTGCTGGTAAAATTTTAACTCCCTAACAAAAAAAATTTTGTTTTCAAAATTGTGCTGATGTAAAGTAGACATGTGGGAACTGTTACTTATTAAGTATTTTGTGTGACATATCTCTGTTTTTTAAGGGCATAAAAATTCAAAGTTGGAAAATTGCGAAATTTTCAAAATTTTTGCCAAATTTCCGTTTTTTTCACAAATAAACACAGGTAATATCAAAGAAATTTTACCACTATCATGAAGTACAATATGTCTCGAGAAAACAATGTCAGAATCACCGGGATTCGTTGAAGCGTTCCAGAGTTATAACCTCATAAAGGGACAGTGGTCAGAATTGTAAAAATTGGCCCGGTCATTAACGTGCAAACTACCCTCGGGGCATAAGGGGTTAAAGGCATCTGAATACTTTCTGTAGCCTCACACAGAAAAAGGCCGGTATTATAAAGTATGAGTATCAGTGAAACGCTTCTGATTACTGATACATATATACACATTGATACCAACTAGATCAAGTAAAGGATCTATAGATATCTCTTAAAGTGCAGGTTCCTAAAGGTGCAATAACCCTGCTCTTGCCTGATAGTGAATTCAGAAGGATAATTCTTTCAAGTTAAAGACACTTCCTGGAAAATCATAGATAGAGAATGTTTATATAGTATATAGACATACAGTAGATCAGGTTCATCATACAGCTCATTAGCTAGTATAGTCTAGCTGCAAACGTCTGGTTTGTAATGCAATATCTTCATAGTTGTATAGAGGCCCATTTCCAACAACCATCACTCCAGTGTTCTTATGGTACTTTGTGTTTGCTAACTGTGTAGGAAAGCTAATGGATGGATAGAATACCCTCGAAAACCCTTTTGCAAGTGTGTTAGCACAGCTGAAAACAGTTTGGCTGAACCTATAAACCTGACCTTCCTTTGAGCTAGTTGAGAATCTGGAGCATTACATTTGTTGGTTCCATTAAACCCTTTACCCCCAAGGGTGGTTTGCACGTTAATGGACTGGGCCAATTTTTACAATTCTGACCACTGTCTCTTTATGAGGTTATAACTCTGGAACGCTTCAACGGATTCTGGTGATTCTGACATTGTTTTCTCGTGACATATTGTACTTCATGATAGTGGTAAAATTTCTTTGATATTACCTGCGTTTATTTGTGGGAAAAAAAAAGAAATTTGGCGAAAATTTAGAAAATTTTGAAATTTTCCAACTTTGAATTTTTATGCAATTAAATCACAGAGATATTTCACACAAAATACTTAATAAGTAACATTTCCCACATGTCTACTTTACATCAGCAAAATTTTGGAACCAAATTTTTTTTGTTAGGGAGTTATAAGGGTTAAAAGTTGACCAGCAATTTCTCATTTTTCCAACACCATTTTATTTTAGGGACCACATCTCATTTGAAGTCATTTTGAGGGGTCTATATGATAGAAAATACCCAAGTGTGACACCATTCTAAAAACTGCACCCCTCAAGGTGCTCAAAACCACATTCAAGAAGTTTATTAACCCTTCAGGTGTTTCACAGGAATTTTTGGAATGTTTAAATAAAAATTACATATATGCTAGCCACCTTAGGGAGAGACCCAAGTTGGGCTAAATGTAGCGGGACGAAAGAGACCGAAAAGCCCTCTACTTAAAGGAAATACATAGTGGATGCTTTCCTGAAACGGAAAGTACTTGCAAGCAGCATAATACAAAGAATAGCAGGTTTACCCAGAATCCTTTGCAGTAGGCGGAGCTATGCAAATCATCTCTTTTTACCCCTGTCTAATCCACAGCGCTTGGAACCGCCAAGCGTGCAATGCTGCGGAATAGTTTCTAAATTTACACAGCCAACCAATTCCTACCTGTGGACACGTGTTTCGGGCTTTAGGCCCTCATCAGCACAGGGCTGGAATTGGTTGGCTGTATGGAGTGGGGCTCGGTGAGCAAGCGATACATATATGCTAGCCACCTTAGGGAGAGACCCAAGTTGGGCTAAATGTAGCGGGACGAAAGAGACCGAAAAGCCCTCTACTTAAAGGAAATACATAGTGGATGCTTTCCTGAAACGGAAAGTACTTGCAAGCAGCATAATACAAAGAATAGCAGGTTTACCCAGAATCCTTTGCAGTAGGCGGAGCTATTTGCATGTAAATTTAGAAACTATTCCGCAGCATTGCACGCTTGGCGGTTCCAAGCGCTGTGGATTAGACAGGGGTAAAAAGAGATGATTTGCATAGCTCCGCCTACTGCAAAGGATTCTGGGTAAACCTGCTATTCTTTGTATTATGCTGCTTGCAAGTACTTTCCGTTTCAGGAAAGCATCCACTATAAATAAAAATTAACATTTAACTTTTTTTCACAAAAAATTTACTTCAGCTCCGATTTGTTTTATTTTACTAAGTGTAACAGGAGAAAATGGACCCCAAACATTGTTGTACAATTTGTTCTGAGTACGCCGATACCCCATATGTGGAGGTAAACCACTGTTTGGGTGCATGACAGAGCTCGGAAGCGAAGGAGCGCCGTTTGACTTTTCAATGCAAAATTGACAGGAATTGAGATGGGACGCCATGTTGCGTTTGGAGAGCCACTGATGTGCCTAAACATTGAAACCCCCCACAAGTGACACCATTTTGGAAAGTAGACCCCCTAAGGAACTTATCTAGAGGTGTGGTGAGCACTTTGACCCACCAAGTGCTTTACAGAAGTTTATAATGCAGAAACGTAAAAATAAAAAATCATTTTTTTTCACAAAAATTAACTTTTCGCCCCCAATTTTTTATTTTCCCAATGGTAAGAGAAGAAATTGGACCCCAAAAGTTGTTGTACAATTTGTCCTGAGTATGCTGATACCCCATATGTGGGGGTAAACCACTGTTTGGGCGCATGGGAGAGCTCGGAAGGGAAGGAGCTCCGATTGACTTTTCAATGCAAAATTGACAGGAATTGAGATGGGACGTCATGTTGCGTTTGGAGAGCCACTGATGTGCCTGTTGTGAATTCTGCTCATGGGCTCCCTCCGGTGGTTATGAGTGGTAGTGCTGCTGTCTTTGGATCACAGCATTTATCAGGTGTGTCCACTTATTGCAATATGGACTGGGTTATTTAGCCTTGCTTGATCCTTTAGTCAGTGCCAGTTGTCCATTGTTTTTGGAGGATTCACATCTCTGACTGGTCTCTCCTGTTTTGCTGTTCTTTTCATCAAAGATAAGTTTTGGCTTTGTTTTTGCTGTCCACATGCTGTGGGCCTTATAATTCTGTGCATTTTCATGTTTTGTCTTGTCCAGCTTTGTCTGTGTAAGGATTTTTTAGAGCCAGGCTGTATCTCTGGAGATGCAGATATACCCTCCATGTCTTTAGTCAGATGTGGAGATTTGTATTTTCTGTGGTGGATATTTTCTAGTGTTTTAATACTGACCGCATAGTACTCTGTCCTATTCTTTCTTTTTAGCTAGAAAGGCCTCCTTTGCTAAATCCTGATTTCAGTCTGCGTATGTCATTTCCCTCTCCTCTCACAGTCAATATTTGTGGGGGGCTGTCTATCCTTTGGGGATTTTCTCTGAGGCAAGATAGTTTTCCCGTTTCTATCTTTAGGGGAAGTTAGTCCTTAGGCTGTGTCGAGGTGTCTAGGGAGTGTTAGGTACATCCCACGGCTACTTCTAGTTGCGCTGCTAAGTTCAGGGTCTGCGGTCAGTACAGGTACCACCTTCTCCAGAGTACGTCACATGCTGCTCCTAGGCCACCAGATCATAACAGTACAACTGACCAAAAATGAGTTAAACGCATCTCAGAAGAAGGGAAGGAAAGTGCTGAGCCATTTTTTTTTCTGTAGTCTGTTTTGTCTTTCCTTCCCTCTTTTCCTCTGGGTGGCTCAGGAGTTAGGCACTGGCATGGAAGTTCAGGAATTGGTTTCTCGTGTGGACCAACTTGCTGCTAGAGTACAGGGTATTTCCGATTATATTGTTCAGACTCCAGTTTTAGAGCCTAGAATTCCAACTCCTGATTTGTTTTTTGGGGACAGGTCCAAATTTTTGAGCTTTAAAAATAACTGTAAACTGTTTTTTGCTCTGAAACCCCGTTCTTCTGGTGATCCCATTCAGCAGGTTAAAATTGTTATTTCCCTGCTGCGTGGTGATCCTCAGGATTGGGCATTTTCCCTGGAATCTGGGAATCCTGCTTTGCTTAATGTAGACACCTTTTTTCAGGCGCTAGGGTTATTGTATGATGAACCTAATTCAGTGGATCATGCAGAGAAGACCTTGTTGGCCTTGTGTCAGGGTCAAGAAGCGGCAGAATCGTATTGCCAGAAATTTAGAAAATGGTCTGTATTGACTAAATGGAATGAGGATGCCTTGGCGGCAATTTTCAGAAAGGGTCTTTCTGAATCCGTTAAAGATGTTATGGTGGGGTTCCCCACGCCTGCTGGTCTGAGTGATTCTATGTCTCTGGCCATTCAGATTGATCGGCGCTTGCGCGAGCGCAGAGTTGTGCACACTGTGGCGTTGTCCTCCGAGCGGAGCCCTGAGCCTATGCAGTGTGATAGGATTTTGTCTAGAGCTGAACGACAAAGATTCAGGCGTCAGAACAGGTTGTGTTTTTATTGCGGCGATTCTGCTCATGTTATTTCTGATTGCCCTAAGCGTACAAAGGGAATCGCTAGTTCTGTTACCATCAGTACTGTACAACCTAAATTTCTGTTATCTGTGACCTTGATCTGCTCATTGTCATCATTTTCTGTCATGGCATTTGTGGATTCAGGCGCCGCTCTGAACTTAATGGACTTAGAATTTGCCAGACGTCGTGGTTTCCCCTTGCAGCCTTTGCAGAACCCTATTCCTTTAAGAGGCATTGATGCTACACCGTTGGCTAAAAATAAACCTCAGTTTTTGACACAGCTGACCATGTGCATGGCGCCAGCCCATCAGGAAGATTGTCGTTTTCTGGTGTTGCATAATTTGCATGATGCTATTGTGCTAGGTTTTCCATGGTTACAGGTACATAATCCGGTGTTAGATTGGAAATCTATGTCTGTGACTAGTTTGGGTTGTCAGGGGGTTCATGGTCACGTTCCTTTGATGTCAATTTCCTCTTCCCCCTCTTCTGAAATTCCTGAGTTTTTGTCAGATTTCCAGGATGTATTCGATGAGCCCAAATCCAGTTCCCTTCCACCGCATAGGGACTGTGATTGTGCTATTGACTTGATTCCAGGTTGTAAGTTCCCTAAGGGCCGACTTTTCAACCTGTCTGTGCCAGAACATGCCGCTGTGCGGAGCTATATTAAGGAGTCTTTGGAGAAGGGGCATATTCGGCCATCTTCTTCACCATTGGGAGCAGGTTTTTTTTTGTTGCCAAGAAGGATGGCTCCTTGAGACCCTGTATTGATTATCGCCTCTTGAATACGATCACGGTCAAATTTCAATACCCTTTGCCTTTGCTTACTGATTTGTTTGCTAGGATTAAGGGGGCTGGTTGGTTTACTAAGATTGACCTTCGAGGGGCATATAATCTTGTTCGTATTAAGCAGGGTGACGAATGGAAAACTGCATTTAATACGCCCGAAGGCCATTTTGAATACCTTGTGATGCCATTTGGACTCTCTAATGCCTCATCTGAGTTCCAGTCCTTCATGCATGATATATTTCGGAGTTATCTTGATAAATTCATGATTGTATATTTGGATGATATTTTGATTTTTCCCGATGATTGGGAGTCTCATGTGAAACAGGTCAGGATAGTATTTCAGATCCTCCGTGATAATGCTTTATTTGTGAAGGGGTCTAAATGCCTCTTTGGAATGCAGAAGGTTTCTTTTTTGGGCTTTTCACCCTCATCTATAGAAATGGATCCGGTTAAGGTTCAGGCCATTCGTGATTGGATTCAGCCCACATCTGTGAAGAGCCTTCAGAAATTCTTGGGCTTTGCTAATTTTTATCGTCGTTTCATTGCCAACTTCTCCAGTGTGGTTAAACCTCTGACCGATTTAATGAAGAAAGGCGCTGATGTGACGAATTGGTCCTCCGCGGCTGTTTCTGCCTTTCAGGAGCTTAAACGCCGATTTACTTCTGCCCCTGTGTTGCGTCAGCCGGATGTTTCTCTTCCGTTTCAGGTTGAGGTTGACGCGTCTGAGATTGGGGCAGGGGCCGTTTTGTCTCAGAGGAATTCTGATGGTTCCTTGATGAAACCGTGTGCCTTCTTTTCTCGGAAGTTTTCGCCTGCGGAACGCAATTATGATGTCGGCAATCGGGAGTTGTTGGCTATGAAGTGGGCATTTGAGGAGTGGCGACATTGGCTTGAGAGGGCCAAGCACCGTATTGTGGTCCTGACCGATCAAAAAAATCTGATTTACCTCGAGTCTGCCAAACGACTGAACCCTAGACAGGCTCAATGGTCCCTGTTTTTCTCCCGTTTTGATTTTGTGGTCTCGTATCTTCCAGGTTCTAAGAATGTTAAGGCTGATGCCCTCTCTAGGAGTTTTTTGCCTGATTCTCCTGGGGTCCTTGAGCCGGTTGGCATTCTGAAGGAAGGGGTGATTCTTTCTGCCATCTCCCCTGATTGACGACGGGTTCTTCAGGAATTTCAGGCTGATAAACCTGACCGCTGTACAGTGGGGAAACTGTTTGTTCCTGATAGATGGACTAGTAAAGTGATTTCTGAGGTTCGTTGTTCTGTGTTGGCTGGCCATCCTGGGATTTTTGGTACCAGAGATTTGGTTGGTAGGTCCATCTGGTGGCCTTCTTTGTCGCGGGATGTGCCTTCTTTTGTGCAGTCCTGTGGGACTTGTGCGCGGGCCAAGCCTTGTTGCTCCCGTGCTAGTGGGTTGCTTCTGCCTTTGCCGATCCCTGAGAGGCCTTGGACGCATATTTCTATGGATTTTATTTCAGATCTTCCGGTTTCCCAGAGGATGTCGGTTATCTGGGTGGTTTGTGACCGGTTTTCTAAGATGGTTCATTTGGTACCTTTGCCTAAATTGCCTTCGTCTTCTGATTTGGTTCCATTGTTCTTTCAGCATGTGGTTCGTTTGCATGGCATTCCGGAGAATATTGTGTCCGATAGAGGTTCCCAGTTTGTTTCTAGGTTTTGGCGGGCCTATTGTGCTAGGCTGGGCATTGATTTGTCTTTTTCATCCACATTTCATCCTCAGACAAATGGCCAAACCGAGCGAACTAATCAGACTTTGGAAACTTATTTGAGATGCTTTGTGTCTGCTGATCAGGATGATTGGGTGGCTTTCTTGCCATTGGCCGAGTTTGCCCTTAACCCCTTCATGACCCAGCCTATTTTGACCTTAAAGACCTTGCCGTTTTTTGCAATTCTGACCAGTGTCCCTTTATGAGGTAATAACTCAGGAACGCTTCAACGGATCCTAGCGGTTCTGAGATTGTTTTTTCGTGACATATTGGGCTTCATGTTAGTGGTAAATTTAGGTCAATAAATTCTGCGTTTATTTGTGATAAAAACGGAAATTTGGCGAAAATTTAGAAAATTTCGCAATTTTCACATTTTGAATTTTTATTCTGTTAAACCAGAGAGTTATGTGACACAAAATAGTTAATAAATAACATTTCCCATATGTATACTTTACATCAGCACAATTTTGGAAACAAAAATTTTTTTTGCTAGGAAGTTATAAGGGTTAAAATTTGACCAGCGATTTCTCATTTTTACAACGAAATTTACAAAACCATTTTTTTTTAGGGACCACCTCACATTTGAAGTCAGTTTGAGGGGTCTATATGGCTGAAAATACCCAAAAGTGACACCATTCTAAAAAATGCACCCCTCAAGGTACTCAAAACCACATTCAAGAAGTTTATTAACCCTTCAGGTACTTCACAGCAGCAGAAGTAACATGGAAGGAAAAAATGAACATTTAACTTTTTAGTCACAAAAATTATCTTTTAGCAACAATTTTTTTATTTTCCCAATGGTAAAAGGAGAAACTGAACCACGAAAGTTGTTGTCCAATTTGTCCTGAGTACACTGATACCTCATATGTTGGGGTAAACCACTGTTTGGGCGCACGGCAGGGCTTGGAAGGGAAGGAGCGCCATTTGACTTTTTGAATGAAAAATTGGCTGCACTCTTTAGCGGACACCATGTCACGTTTGGAGAGCCCCCGTGTGCCTAAAAATTGGAGCTCCCCCACAAGTGACCCCATTTTGGAAACTAGATGCCCCAAGGAACTTATCTAGATGCATAGTGAGCACTTTGAACCACCAGGTGCTTCACAAATTGATCCGTAAAAATGAAAAAGTACTTTTTTTTCACAAAAAAATTCTTTTAGCCTCAATTTTTTCATTTTCACATGGGCAACAGGATAAAATAGATCCTAAAATTTGTTGGGCAATTTCTCCTGAGTACACCGATACCTCACATGTGGGAGTAAACCACTGTTTGGGCACATGGTAAGGCTCAGAAGGGAAGGAGCCCCATTTGACTTTTTGAATGAAAAATTATCTCCATCGTTAGCGGACACCATGTCGCGTTTGGAGAGCCCCTGTGTGCCTAAACATTGGCGCTCCCCCACAAGTGACCCCATTTTGGAAACTAGACCCCCCAAGGAACTTATCTAGATGCCTAGCACTTTAAACCCTCAAGTGCTTCACAAATTGATCTGTAAAAATGAAAAAGTACTTTTTTTTCACCCCAAAAATTTTTATGCCTCAATTTTTTCATTTTCACATGGGCAATAGGATAAAATGGATCATAAAATTTGTTGGGCAATTTCTCCCGAGTACGCCGATACCTCATATGTGGGGGTAAACCACTGTTTGGGCACACGGCAGGGCTCGGAAGGGAAGGCGCGCCATTTGACTTTTTGAATGGAAAATTAGCTCCAATTGTTAGCGGACACCATGTCGCGTTTGGAGAGCCCCTGTGTGCCTAAACGTTGGAGCTCCCCCACAAGTGACCCCATTTTGGAAACTAGACCCCCCAAGGAACTTATCTAGATGCATATTGAGCACTTTAAACCCCCAGGTGCTTCACAGAAGTTTATAACGCAGAGCCATGAAAATAAAAAATAATTTTTCTTTCCTCAAAAATGATTTTTTAGCCTGGAATTTCCTATTTTGCCAAGGGTAGTAGGAGAAATTGGACCCCAAAAGTTGTTGTCCAGTTTCTCCTGAGTACGCTGATACCCCATATGTGGGGGTAAACCACTGTTTGGGCACATGCCGGGGCTCGGAAGTGAATTAGTGACGTTTTCAAATGCAGACTTTGATGGAATGCTCTGTGGGCGTCACGTTGCGTTTGCAGAGCCCCTGATGTGGCTAAACAGTAGAAACCCCCCACAAGTGACCCCATTTTGGAAACTAGACCCCGAAAGGAACTTATCTAGATGTGTGGTGAGGACTTTGAACCCCCAAGTGCTTCACAGAAGTTTATAACGCAGAGCCATGAAAATAAAAATAAAAATTATTTTCTCAAAAATGATCTTTTAGCCTGCAATTTTTTTATTTTCCCAAGGGTAACAGGAGAAATTTCACCCAAAAAGTTGTTGTCCAGTTTCTCCTGAGTACGCTGATACCCCATGTGTGGGGGTAAACCACTGTTTGGGCACACGTCGGGGCTCAGAAGGGAAGTAGTGACTTTTGAAATGCAGACTTTGATGGAATGGTCTGCGGGTGTCACGTTGCGTTTGCAGAGCCCCTGGTGTGCCTAAACAGTAGAAACCCCCCACAAGTGACCCCATTTTAGAAACTAGACCCCCCAAGGAACTTATCTAGATATGTGGTGAGCACTTTGAACCCCCAAGTGCTTCACAGACGTTTACAACGCAGAGCCGTGAAAATAAAAAAATCATTTTTCTTTCCTCAAAAATGATGTTTTAGCAAGCATTTTTTTATTTTCACAAGGGTAACAGGAGAAATTGGACCCCAGTAATTGTTGCGCAGTTTGTCCTGAGTATGCTGGTACCCCATATGTGGGGGTAAACCACTGTTTGGGCACACGTCGGGGCTCGGAAGTGAGGGAGCACCATTTTACTTTTTGAATACAAGATTGGCTGGAATCAATGGTGGCGCCATGTTGCGTTTGGAGACCCCTGATGTGCCTAAACAGTGGAAACCCCTCAATTCTACCTCCAACACTAACCCCCCCACACCCCTAACCCTAATCCCAACTGTAGCCGTAACCCTAATCACAACCCTAACCCCAACACACCCCTAACCACAACCCTAACCCTAACCACAACCCTAATTCCAACCCTAACCCTAAGGCTATGTGCCCACGTTGCGGATTCGTGTGAGATTTTTCAGCATCATTTTTGAAAAATACGCGGGTAAAAGGCACTACGTTTTACCTGCGGATTTACCATGGATGTCCAGTGTTTTTTGTGCGGATTTCACCTGCGGATTCCTATTGAGGAACAGGTGTAAAACGCTGCGGAATCCGCACAAAGAATTGACATGCTGCGGAAAATACAATGCAGCGTTTCCGCGCGGTATTTTCCGCACCATGGGCACAGCGGATTTGGTTTTCCATAGGTTTACTTGGTACTGTAAACCTGATGGAAAACTGCTACGAATCCGCAGCGGCCAATCCGCTGCGGATCCACAGCCAAATCCGCACCGTGTGCACATAGCCTAATTCTAAAGGTATGTGCACACGCTGCGGAAAACGCTGTGGATCCGCAGCAGTTTCCCATGAGTTTACAAATCGCTGTACACATGCTGCGGAAAAACTGCACGGAAACACAGCGGTTTACATTCCGCAGCATGTCACTTCTTTCTGCGGATTCCACAGCGGTTTTACAACTGCTCCAGTAGAAAATCGCAGTTGTAAAACCGCAGTGAAATGCGCAGAAAAAACACGGTAAATCCGCCATAAATCCGCAGCGGTTTAGCACTGTGGATTTATGAAATCCGCAGCGGAAAAATCCGCAGAGGACCAGAATACGTGTGCACATACCGAAACCCTAACCCTAGCCCTACCCCTAACCCTACCCCTAACCCTACCCCTACCCCTACCCCTAACCCTACCCCTAACCCTACCCCTAACCCTAACCCTAGCCCTAACCCTATTCTAACATTAGTGGAAAAAAAAAATTCTTTATTTTTTTATTGTCCCTACCTATGGGGGTGACAAAGGGGGGAGGGTCATTTATTATTTTTTTTATTTTGATCACTGAGATAGATTATATCTCAGTGATCAAAATGCACTTTGAACGAATCTGCCGGCCGGCAGATTCGGCGGGCGCACTGCGCATGCGCCCGCCATTTTGGAAGATGGCGGCGCCCAGGGAGAAGACGGACGGACCCCGGCAGCATCGGTAAGTATGATGGGGTGCGGGGGGAGCACGGGGGGGGGATCGGAGCATGGGGGGGTGGATCGGAACGCGGGAGGGGTGGAACAGAGCACCAGGGGGGTGGAACGGAGCACGGGGGGGTGGAACGGAGCATGGGGGGGTGGAAAGGAGCACGGGGGGTGGATCGGAGTGCAGGGGGGGGTGATTGGAGCACGGGGGGGTGATTGGAGCACGGGGGTGAGCGGACAAGAGCACGGGGGGGAGCGGAGCACAGGACGGAGGGGAGCGGGGCAGTGTACCGGGCAGATTGGGGGGCTGGGGGGGCGATCGGTGGGGTGGGGGCACATTAGTATTTCCAGCCATGGCCGATGATATTGCAGCATCGGCCATGGCTGGATTGTAATATTTCACCCGTTATAATAGGTGAAATATTACAAATCGCTCTGATTGGCAGTTTCACTTTCAACAGCCAATCAGAGCGATCGTAGCCACGGGGTGGGGGGGGAAGCCAACCCCCCTGGGCTAAACTACCACTCCCCGTGTCCCTGCAGATCGGGTGAAATGGGAGTTAACCCTTTCACCCGATCTGCAGGGACGCGATCTTTCCATGACGCCACATAGGCGTCATGGGTCGGATTGGCACCGACTTTCATGACGCCTACGTGGCGTCATGGGTCGGGAAGGGGTTAATAATCGGGCTAGTTCTGCTACCTTGGTTTCGCCTTTTTATTTTGGTTTTCATCCTCGTTTTTCTTCGGGGCAGGTTGAGCCTTCTGATTGTCCTGGTGTGGATTCTGTGGTTGACAGGCTGCAGCAAATTTGGGCTCATGTGGTGGACAATTTGGTGTTGTCTCAGTCTCAATTTGGTGTTGTTCTCTGCCTGATCCACTGAATTAGGTTCATCATAAAGCAATCCGAGCGCCAGAAAAAACGAATCAATATCACATAATGCAGGATCTCCTGGCGCAAGGGAAAATGCCCAGTCTTGAGGGTCGCCACGTAATAAAGAAATAATGATCTTATCTTGTTGAACTGGGTCACCAGAGGAGCGGGGTTTCAAAGCCAGAAATAGTTTACAATTATTTTTAAAACTCAGAAACTTCGCTCTATCTCCAGAAAACAAATCAGGAATAGGAATTCTAGGTTCTAACATAGAATTCTGAACCACAAAGTCTTGAATATTTTGTACTCTTGCAGTGAGATGATCCACACAAGAAGACAGGCTTTTAATGTCCATCACTACACCTGTGTCCTGAACCACCCAAATGTCTAGGGGAAAAGAAAGACAAAACACAGTGCAGAGAAAAAAAAAATGGTCTCAGAACTTCTCTTTTCCCTCTATTGAGAAGCATTAGGAAAAGGCAGCCCCCACATATAATGACTGTGAGTAAAGATGAAAATACAAACACAGAGATTAAATAGATTTTAGCAAAGTGAGGCCCGACTTACTGAATAGACCGAGGATAGGAAAGATAGCTTTGCGGTCAGCACAAAAACCTACAAACAACCACGCAGAGGGCGCAAAAAGACCCTCCGCACCGACTAACGGTACGGAGGTGCTCCCTCTGCGTCCCAGAGCTTCCAGCAAGCAAAACAAACCAATATAGCAAGCTGGACAGAAAAAATAGCAAACAAAAGTAACACAAGCAGAACTTAGCTTATGCAGGGCAGACAGGCCACAAGAACGATCCAGGAGAGAGCAAGACCAATACTGGAACATTGACTGGAGGCCAGGAACAAAGAACTAGGTGGAGTTAAATAGAGCAGCACCTAACGACTTAACCTCGTCACCTGAGGAAGGAAACTCAGAAGCCGCAGCCCCACTCACATCCACCAAAGGAAGCTCATGGACAGAACCAGCCGAAGTACCACTCATGACCACAGGAGGGAGCCTGACCACAGAATTCACAACAGTACCCCCCCCTTGAGGAGGGGTCACCGAACCCTCACCAGAGCCCCCAGGCCGACCAGGATGAGCCAAATGAAAGGCACGAACCAGATCGGCAGCATGAACATCAGAGGCAAAGACCCAGGAATTATCTTCCTGACCATAACCCTTCCACTTAACCAGGTACTGGAGTTTCCGTCTCGAAATACGAGAATCCAAAATCTTCTCCACTATATACTCCAACTCCCCCTCAACCAAAACCGGGGCAGGAGGATCAACGGATGGAACCACAGGTGCCACGTATCTCCGCAACAATGACCTATGGAATACATTATGGATGGAAAAAGAAGCTGGGAGGGTCAAACGAAAAGACACAGGATTAAGAACCTCAGAAATCCTATACGGACCAATGAAATGAGGCTTAAACTTAGGAGAGGAAACTTTCATAGGAATATAACGAGACGACAACCAAACCAAATCCCCAACACGAAGTCGGGGACCCACACAGCGCCTGCGGTTAGCGAAACGTTGAGCCTTCTCCTGGGACAATGTCAAATTGTCCACTACAGGAGTCCAAATCTGCTGCAACCTATCCACCACAGTATCCACACCAGGACAGTCCGAAGACTCAACCTGCCCTGAAGAGAAACGAGGATGGAAACCAGAATTGCAGAAAAACTGCGAAACCAAAGTAGCCGAGCTGGCCCGATTATTAAGGGCGAACTCAGCCAAAGGCAAAAAAGACACCCAATCATACTGATCAGCAGAAACAAAACATCTCAGATATGTTTCCAAGGTCTGATTGGTTCGTTCAGTTTGGCCATTTGTCTGAGGATGGAAAGCCGAGGAAAAAGACAAATCAATGCCCATCCTAGCACAAAAGGGTCGCCAAAACCTCAAAACAAACTGGGAACCTCTGTCAGAAACGATGTTCTCCGGAATGCCATGTAAACGAACCACATGCTGGAAAAACAATGGCACCAAATCAGAGGATGAAGGCAATTTAGACAAGGGTACCAAATGGACCATCTTAGAGAAGCGATCACAAACCACCCAGATGACCGACATCTTTTGAGAGACGGGGAGATCCGAAATAAAATCCATAGAGATATGTGTCCAGGGCCTCTTCGGGACCGGCAAGGGTAAAAGCAACCCACTGGCACAAGAACAGCAGGGCTTAGCCCGAGCACAAATCCCACAGGACTGCACAAACGAACGCACATCCCGCGACAGAGACGGCCACCAAAAGGATCTAGCCACCAAATCTCTGGTACCAAAGATTCCAGGATGACCAGCCAACACCGAACAATGAACCTCAGAGATAACTCTACTCGTCCATTTATCAGGGACAAACAGTTTCTCCGCTGGGCAACGGTCAGGTCTATCAGCCTGAAATTTTTGCAGCACCCGCCGCAAATCAGGGGAGATGGCAGACAAAATTACCCCCTCTTTGAGAATACCCGCCGGCTCAGGCAAATCCGGAGAGTCGGGCACAAAACTCCTAGACAGAGCATCCGCCTTCACATTCTTAGAGCCCGGAAGGTACGAAACCACAAAGTCAAAACGGGAGAAAAACAGCGACCAACGAGCCTGTCTAGGATTCAACCGTTTGGCAGACTCGAGATAAGTCAAGTTCTTGTGATCAGTCAAGACCACCACGTGATGCTTAGCTCCTTCAAGCCAATGACGCCACTCCTCGAATGCCCACTTCATGGCCAGCAACTCTCGATTGCCAACATCATAATTAAGCTCGGCAGGCGAAAACTTCCTGGAAAAGAAGGCACATGGTTTCATCACCGAGCCATCAGAACTTCTTTGCGACAAAACAGCCCCTGCTCCAATCTCAGAAGCATCAACCTCGATCTGAAACGGGAGGGAAACATCTGGCTGGCACAACACAGGGGCAGAAGAAAAACGACGCTTCAACTCCTGAAAAGCTTCCACAGCAGCAGAAGACCAATTGACCACATCAGCACCCTTCTTGGTTAAATCAGTCAACGGTTTAGCAATACTAGAAAAATTATTGATGAAGCGACGATAAAAATTAGCAAAGCCCAGGAACTTTTGCAGACTCTTCAGAGATGTCGGCTGAGTCCAATCATAAATGGCCTGAACTTTAACAGGGTCCATCTCGATAGTAGAAGGGGAAAAAATGAAACCTTCTGAACACCAAAGAGACACTTTGACCCCTTCACAAACAAAGAATTCGCACGCAGGACCTGGAACACCATTCTAACCTGCTTCACGTGAGATTCCCAATCATCCGAGAAGACCAAAATATCATCCAAGTATACAATCAGGAATTTATCCAGGTACTCTCGGAAGATGTCATGCATAAAGGACTGAAATACTGATGGAGCATTGGAAAGCCCGAATGGCATAACCAGGTACTCAAAATGGCCCTCGGGCGTATTAAATGCTGTTTTCCATTCATCACCCTGTTTAATACGCACAAGATTATACGCACCACGAAGATCTATCTTGGTGAACCAACTAGCCCCCTTAATCCGAGCAAACAAATCAGACAGCAGCGGCAAGGGGTACTGAAATTTGACTGTGATTTTATTTAGAAGGCGGTAATCAATACAAGGTCTCAACGAACCATCCTTCTTGGCCACAAAAAAGAACCCTGCTCCCAATGGCGACGACGACGGGTGCATATGACTCTTCTCCAAGGATTCCTTTACGTAACTCCGCATAGCGGCGTGCTCAGGCACAGACAAATTAAACAATCGACCTTTAGGAAATTTACTACCAGGAATCAAATCGATAGCACAATCGCAATCCCTATGCGGAGGTAGGGCACTGGACTTGGGCTCATCAAATACATCCCGGTAATCTGACAAGAACTCTGGGACCTCAGAAGGGGTGGATGATGAAATAGACAGAAATGGAACATCACCATGTACCCCCTGACAACCCCAGCTGGACACAGACATAGATTTCCAAAACAATACTGGATTATGGACTTGTAGCCATGGCAACCCCAACACGACCACATCATGCAGATTATGCAACTCCAAAAAGCGAATATCCTCCTGATGCGCAGGAGCCATGCACATGGTCAGTTGGGTCCAGTACTGAGGCTTATTCTTGGCCAAAGGCGTAGCATCAATTCCTCTCAATGGAATAGGATACTGCAAAGGCTCCAAGAAAAACCCACAGCGCCTAGCATACTCCAAGTCCATCAAATTCAGGGCAGCGCCTGAATCCACAAATGCCATGACAGAATAGGATGACAAAGAGCAGATCAAAGTAACGGACAAAAGAAATTTCGACTGTACCGTACCAATGGTGGCAGACCTAGCGAACCGCTTAGTGCGCTTAGGACAATCGGAGATAGCATGAGTAGAATCACCACAGTAAAAACACAGCCCATTCCGACGTCTGTGTTCTTGTCGTTCAGCTCTGGTCAAAGTCCTATCACATTGCAAAGGCTCAGGTTTATGCTCAGATAATACCGCCAAATGGTGCACAGTTTTACGCTCACGTAAGCATCGATCAATCTGAATGGCCAAAGACATAGACTCATTCAGACCAGCAGGCATAGGAAATCCCACCATGACATCCTTAAGGGCTTCAGAGAGACCCTTTCTGAAAATTGCTGCCAGCGCACATTCATTCCATTGAGTGAGCACAGACCACTTCCTAAACTTCTGACAATATATCTCTACCTCATCCTGACCCTGACACAGAGCCAGCAAATTTTTCTCTGCCTGATCCACTGAATTAGGTTCATCATACAGCAATCCGAGCGCCAGAAAAAACGAATCAATATCACATAATGCAGGATCTCCTGGCGCAAGGGAAAATGCCCAGTCTTGAGGGTCGCCACGTAATAAAGAAATAATGATCTTAACTTGTTGAACTGGGTCACCAGAGGAGCGGGGTTTCAAAGCCAGAAATAGTTTACAATTATTTTTAAAACTCAGAAACTTAGCTCTATCTCCAGAAAACAAATCAGGAATATGAATTCTAGGTTCTAACATAGAATTCTGAACCACAAAGTCTTGAATATTTTGTACTCTTGCAGTGAGATGATCCACACAAGAAGACAGGCTTTTAATGTCCATCACTACACCTGTGTCCTGAACCACCCAAATGTCTAGGGGAAAAGAAAGACAAAACACAGTGCAGAGAAAAAAAAAATGGTCTCAGAACTTCTCTTTTCCCTCTATTGAGAAGCATTAGTACTTTGGGCCTCCAGTACTGTTATGAACTGGTGATTTAGAACCACAATGGACCTGGTGGTTAAGAGCACTGAAAATGACCTGATAGTTACTAATAACATAGAACGAGCTCTGAGACGTGGGAACTCTGCTGACCGCAATCCCTAATTCTATCACACCACACTAGAGGTAGCCGTGGAGCGCTCCTGACCAGACTTAGGCGCCTCGGGCACAGCCTGAGAAACTAGCTAGCCCTAAGACAGAAAAATAAGCCTACCTTGCCTCAGAGAAATTCCCTAAAGGAAAAGGCAGCCCCCACATATAATGACTGTGAGTAAAGATGAAAATACAAACACAGAGATTAAATAGATTTTAGCAAAGTGAGGCCCGACTTACTGAATAGACCGAGGATAGGAAAGATAGCTTTGCGGTCAGCACAAAAACCTACAAACAACCACGCAGAGGGCGCAAAAAGACCCTCCGCACCGACTAACGGTACGGAGGTGCTCCCTCTGCGTCCCAGAGCTTCCAGCAAGCAAAACAAACCAATATAGCAAGCTGGACAGAAAAAATAGCAAACAAAAGTAACACAAGCAGAACTTAGCTTATGCAGGGCAGACAGGCCACAAGAACAATCCAGGAGAGAGCAAGACCAATACTGGAACATTGACTGGAGGCCAGGAACAAAGAACTAGGTGGAGTTAAATAGAGCAGCACCTAACGACTTAACCTCGTCACCTGAGGAAGGAAACTCAGAAGCCGCAGCCCCACTCACATCCACCAAAGGAAGCTCATGGACAGAACCAGCCGAAGTACCACTCATGACCACAGGAGGGAGCCTGACCACAGAATTCACGACAGGAGGCTCAGCGTTTTGCTAACCGTCGTCGGTGTGTTGGTTCCCGGCTTCGGGTTGGGGATTTGGTCTGGTTGTCTTCCCGTCATGTACCTATGAAGGTTTCTTCCCCTAAGTTCAAGCCTCGGTTTATTGGTCCTTATAGGATTTCTGAGATTATCAATCCAGTGTCTTTTCGTTTGGCCCTTCCAGCCTCTTTTTCCATCCATAATGTTTTTCATAGATCTTTTTTGCGGAAGTATGTGGTGCCCGTCGTTCCCTCTGTTGATCCTCCGGCCCCAGTGTTGATTGATGGGGAGTTGGAGTATGTGGTTGAGAAGATTTTGGATTCTCGTTTTTCGAGGCGGAAGCTTCAGTATCTTGCAAAATTTAAATCAATAAATATTTTTAGAGTAGGCGTTCTTGAAAATCATAAATTACTAAAAAAAAAAAAAATTTTATTAAATATATTTTTTAAAAGGCCACCAACCTGTGGCTATACCAAACACCACCAAAAAAAACACTGTGAAAAAAAGCTAGTGAGGACAACTAGGAATACCCTAATAATCATCTACGTTGTGGTCTGCCTGGCGGCGGGGGTTGGCACCCTAGGGGATAACGTTATGGCGCCCCCGCTCCACGTCGGCTCGCCCTAGGGTCCCTAGAAGGCCCTCAAAATACTTTGGGCCCCTCTACCCACACAATCGTGTACTAAAGGACCCCTACGGACTATACATAGACCAACCTACGTCTAGGGAATCCTATACCCCCCAGCGTGATTTAAAAACAGAATAGAACACATGTGGACAAAGGCATATGGCAGAAAATATTTGACAATTCAGCCCGCTACTTGGTACTTGTATAATTGCGTGGCTTTCTAAAAAGATCAAGATAATCTGTAGGGGCTACTTGTTTTTAATGAGATAACAGCCACTCCCATACATGTCGGCAGATACCAAGCTTGGTTATTAATAATTCATTAGATAATATCAAAAGACCCAGCGTATGGAGTTGATTATTGGCTTATCAATCTCTGATTAAATCCCCTTTGGGATGTATATCATCATCAGCACCCCTGGTTATACCAGATCAAATAATACACTCCATTTCATACCCTTAGAGTCACAAACAGCGTAACCGTCAAGTTCCATAAGGAATATCATACAATACTATAACGTCGCATTAGGTACTCATCGTGGGGTTAGAATGCCATCCGCCTTGTCCCTGTGTAGCCTCAACGCGTTTCGCCCCTCTGGCTCATCAGGAGGCTCGATCCCATGTGTCTAGATGGTTGATAATTCTAAGGAACACTGATGTATTTACCTCATTTTTAAACCGGACCGCCAGAGCGTCCTGCGCGTGTACTTCCTGTTTCGGGACCGGAAGTTACGTCACGTATGCTGACTCCCATACGGCAACAGGGATATCTGAGTGCGCTTGCTCGGTATGGAACGCTGAAAATATCCCTGCGTTCCACCGGGAACAAGCGGCGTCTGCCCACCAATGCTCAAGGGGTGTTATTTAGACACCCTCTATCTACGTATTTCCTGTTCTCAGACCAGATTCTGGAACGCACGGGATATTCTCCTTCTGTCCCCGATGTCTAGTGCGCCTGCTCGCGGTGGAGCGCTATATTCCTCTCTGCGTTCCACCTCGTATTAATTGCGCATGCCCATACCATATACCATAAATTGGTTGGAGGATCGTTAACATGGTGACATTTGCCTACACATTAACTGCATGCCCTCCGATATTAAGAGCTGGGGATCTACGTGATATCCCTCTTACTTATTTTAACACTTTATTCTCCCTATTGCGCTCAATTCTTATGGCGCCAAATTCAAGAGGTACTTCTAGTACACGCCATCATATATTTCTCGGACCATGCCGTCACCTGATTCAGCATCTTATCACGGTCAATCGGAGAACACACCAAAGGTTTATAGATGAACCTGGTAGATCTAATAGACCTTTAGCCCGTACGGGGTCATAAGTTATATGTATAAAATATATTATATAGGACAGCTCATATTGCGGCCACAGGTCAATGAGGATTTTTATCATTTCAGATTTGTGCATACTTATCTATGCGTCCCCCTATAAATAGAGGGCCAGTATCAGTTGAGAGCAGGTCCAGGTCCCTATGATTAGGTACCTATATATATATATATATATATCTCAATTCAATTCTGATGGACACATTTCAAGGGCCAAGGAACTACAGAAAGCAAGTGAATGACTGTTGTTCGTTTAGTCCCTTTGGGGACATAGTATCCATTCTAAACGTCCATTCACTTTCCCTCTGCAGAATCACCTTATCCAGATCTCCCCCTCTGGGGTTAGGTTTAACTATTTCAATGATGGCAAATTTTATGTTCAACGGATCATCGGTGTGTTGTAGTCTCATGTGTCGTGCCAGGGACGTATCCCTCCCATTTCTGATGTCTCCTAGGTGTTCCCCTACCCTCCTGCGAAATTCCCTTTTAGTTTTTCCGATGTAGTCCTTGGGGCAGGGGCATGTGGCCATATAGACTACACCTACGGATTTACAGTTCGAGAAATCACGCTGATAGAAGGTTTTATGTGTTGAAGAACTCGTGAAAGATTTATTAGGTCTCATCCACCTACACATCTGGCACCCCCCGCACCGATAGAAGCCACACGGTTTCCTCCCCAACCAAGAGCCCTCAGCGGTTGGCCTTATGTAGTAGCTATGGACTAAACTGTCCTTTAGGGATTTTCCCTTCCTAAAGGTGATGTCAGGGTGTGTCTTTAAGATATCCCTGAGGTCTGGGTCCATCATGAGTATATCCCAGTGTTTATTGATGGCCTCTCTTACCCTTTGATGTTGATTGTCATATGTGCCTATGATCCTAATGACCTCCTCGTTATTCCCTCGGGTTTCTTGTTTGTGTAGGAGCTGTTGTCTGTCCGTATTGGCCGCAAATTGATATGCTGTATTTATCACATGTGACGGATAGTTTTTTTCCTTAAATCTAAACCTCATGTCGGCGGCCTGGCTATGAAAAGTACCAGTTTCAGAGCAATTCCGCCTCAGCCTCAAGAACTGGCCCTTTGGAATTCCTCTTTTTAAGGGGGCTGGATGATGGCTATTCCAGTTCAAGAGGCTGTTGGTGCTTGTCGGTTTCCGGTAGATATTGGTCATCAGACTACCATCTACTTCTTTCCTAATTCTTACATCTAAAAATGCCAATTCTTCCCTATGGATTTCTGATGTGAACCTCAGATTTAGGGTGTTAATATTGAGCTCATCAATGAAACCTAGGAATTGCTCTTTCGTGCCTGTCCAGATGATAAAGACATCGTCTATGAATCTGAGCCAAATGGCTACAAATTCATGCCACCATTTTATGTCCTCACCAAACACAACTGTCTCCTCCCACCAGCCCAGGAACAAATTTGCATACGATGGGGCACAAGGACACCCCATCGCGGTGCCCCTGAGCTGGTGGTAGTGTTTGCCATCAAATTTAAATGTGTTATGCGTCAGCACAAACTTAAGCAGAGAGGTCACAAAGTCATTGTGATCCTTGCATCTTACCGATCTTTGTTTCAGGTAGTGTTGGACACCTATTATCCCTATGTCGTGTGGTATACTACTGTACAATGCTTCGACGTCAATTGACGCCAACCAAGATCCCTCCTCGAGCTGTACACCTTCAATTTTCTTTAACAGGTCTGTAGTATCCCTTAAATATGAGGGAATAGATGTCACAAATGGCTTAAGAATTTCCTCTATGTACAGGCCACAATTCTGTGTGAGAGAATCTATTCCAGAGACAATGGGGCGTCCCTTTAATGGGTTTAAACCCTTATGTAACTTGGGTAGCGTATAGAACGTGGCCTGTAGGGGAAATTTGGGAAGTAAAAATTCATATTCAGATTTTGAAAGCAGATTTTCTTCCAAAGCCTCATCTAGAATTTCTCTAAACTCATTTTTGTATTTATCTCCAGGATCCGATCTCAAAATCTCGTACGTGCTATTATCCTGCAGGATGTTATGGCACATATCACGGTATACCTGGTGGTCCATGATGACCAAATTTCCACCCTTATCGGATGCCTTTAATACCAACTGATCATTCTTTTTTAGAGCCTCCAGAGCTTCTCTTTCACCCGCAGTAAGGTTATGCTCAGTCATTGGGTCATAGCTTTTAATTTTTCTTAGGTCCCTCTCTACTAGCTGTAAAAATATATCGATATTGTTTGTGTCACCCGATGGTGGCATCCTGGCACTTCTATTCTTTAGCTTAGTGAAAGGGCCTTTCCCCGTATCTGCTCCTTGTTCATTTTCCCTGAGTAATCCTACCAGGGCTTGGAAACTCTCTAGATCTTCCTCCTGGAGGCCCTGTTGGAGACACTCCTCCTTGTTATTATGGAGGAAGAATTTTTTCCATTTTAGTTTCCTACAGAATAGGTGCAGGTCTTTGACCCATTCAAAACAGTTGTAGGTGTTGGTTGGCACAAAATTGATGCCCTTTTTCAGGACACCATATTCGTCTCTCGTAAGAGTGTGGGTGGATAAATTAATAATTTGGCCCCTGTCTAATTGAGCTTGGTTCTCAGGAAGTAACCTGTCTTCATTCCTTGCTCTAAAAAAGAGGATGAGGATGAAGCAGAAGAGGTAGGTCCTGAGTTCTCCCTTGGAGTGGGAAATGGTATTTTTTGTGGTCCACTTACCCCACCATTTCTGCCTGAACCTTTCCCCCTCTTTCCACGTCCTCCTCGTGGGTGTTGCCATCTGTACTGTCTAAATGGCTGACTGCCACTCGTGAAAGTTCCTCTACCTTCGGTGTCTGAAGTATCCGCATCCGAGGAGGACACCTCAGCCCTGTCTCTCTGGAAGTTAAATGCCTGGTTATCAGCAAAATTTTTAAGGTCTTTTTGGAATTGTATCTGTTTTCTTTCCTTTAGTAAGGCCTGGTATTTCTCTACAGAGGTCTGCAATAGCCCCTCCCTTCGATTAAAATCGGGATCTGATTTCAATTTTAGTACTTTTTCTATTAATTCGTTCAGATTGTTTGTGGCTTTCTCAAGTAATTTTTTCTCTTCAGTCAATAATAGCTGCATGAAGCGTATTGATGAGTCGATTGACTCTTTGAGCCACAGATCTAGAAGTTCTGTTGCTGCAGTTCTCGGGGAGGGGGTAATATTTATCCTCAGGCCTCTGGGAATGATTCTGTTTTTAATATAATTTTCCAGAGTTCTTATTTCCCACCATGCTTTCAGGAATGCTTTATAGCCTATATAGACCTCATTGAACACGTTCTTTAATGTAAGGGGCCCTGTACCCTTATCCTGTGTACCATCAACATTAAAGGCCTGGATAGCGTCTTCCAGCCAAAAATCTTGATTAATTGGACCAGAAAGGAAACTGGCCATACTCTCTCTGAATTTAGAATATTGCAAAATTTAAATCAATAAATATTTTTAGAGTAGGCGTTCTTGAAAATCATAAATTACTCAAAAAAAAACAAAATTTTATTAAATATATTTTTTAAAAGGCCACCAACCTGTGGCTATACCAAACACCACCAAAAAAAACACTGTGAAAAAAAGCTAGTGAGGACAACTAGGAATACCCTAATAATCATCTACGTTGTGGTCTGCCTGGCGGCGGGGGTTGGCACCCTAGGGGATAACGTTATGGCGCCCCCGCTCCACGTCGGCTCGCCCTAGGGTCCCTAGAAGGCCCTCAAAATACTTTGGGCCCCTCTACCCACACAATCGTGTACTAAAGGACCCCTACGGACTATACATAGACCAACCTACGTCTAGGGAATCCTATACCCCCCAGCGTGATTTAAAAACAGAATAGAACACATGTGGACAAAGGCATATGGCAGAAAATATTTGACAATTCAGCCCGCTACTTGGTACTTGTATAATTGCGTGGCTTTCTAAAAAGATCAAGATAATCTGTAGGGGCTACTTGTTTTTAATGAGATAACAGCCACTCCCATACATGTCGGCAGATACCAAGCTTGGTTATTAATAATTCATTAGATAATATCAAAAGACCCAGCGTATGGAGTTGATTATTGGCTTATCAATCTCTGATTAAATCCCCTTTGGGATGTATATCATCATCAGCACCCCTGGTTATACCAGATCAAATAATACACTCCATTTCATACCCTTAGAGTCACAAACAGTGTAACCGTCAAGTTCCATAAGGAATATCATACAATACTATGACGTCGCATTAGGTACTCATCGTGGGGTTAGAATGCCATCCGCCTTGTCCCTGTGTAGCCTCAACGCGTTTCGCCCCTCTGGCTCATCAGGAGGCTCGATCCCATGTGTCTAGATGGTTGATAATTCTAAGGAACACTGATGTATTTACCTCATTTTTAAACTGGACCGCCAGAGCGTCCTGCGCGTGTACTTCCTGTTTCGGGACCGGAAGTTACGTCACGTATGCTGACTCCCATACGGCAACAGGGATATCTGAGTGCGCTTGCTCGGTATGGAACGCTGAAAATATCCCTGCGTTCCACCGGGAACAAGCGGCGTCTGCCCACCAATGCTCAAGGGGTGTTATTTAGACACCCTCTATCTACGTATTTCCTGTTCTCAGACCAGATTCTGGAACGCACGGGATATTCTCCTTCTGTCCCCGATGTCTAGTGCGCCTGCTCGCGGTGGAGCGCTATATTCCTCTCTGCGTTCCACCTCGTATTAATTGCGCATGCCCATACCATATACCATAAATTGGTTGGAGGATCGTTAACATGGTGACATTTGCCTACACATTAACTGCATGCCCTCCGATATTAAGAGCTGGGGATCTACGTGATATCCCTCTTACTTATTTTAACACTTTATTCTCCCTATTGCGCTCAATTCTTATGGCGCCAAATTCAAGAGGTACTTCTAGTACACGCCATCATATATTTCTCGGACCATGCCGTCACCTGATTCAGCATCTTATCACGGTCAATCGGAGAACACACCAAAGGTTTATAGATGAACCTGGTAGATCTAATAGACCTTTAGCCCGTACGGGGTCATAAGTTATATGTATAAAATATATTATATAGGACAGCTCATATTGCGGCCACAGGTCAATGAGGATTTTTATCATTTCAGATTTGTGCATACTTATCTATGCGTCCCCCTATAAATAGAGGGCCAGTATCAGTTGAGAGCAGGTCCAGGTCCCTATGATTAGGTACCTATATATATATATATTTCTCAATTCAATTCTGATGGACACATTTCAAGGGCCAAGGAACTACAGAAAGCAAGTGAATGACTGTTGTTCGTTTAGTCCCTTTGGGGACATAGTATCCATTCTAAACGTCCATTCACATTCCCTCTGCAGAATCACCTTATCCAGATCTCCCCCTCTGGGGTTAGGTTTAACTATTTCAATGATGGCAAATTTTATGTTCAACGGATCATCGGTGTGTTGTAGTCTCATGTGTCGTGCCAGGGACGTATCCCTCCCATTTCTGATGTCTCCTAGGTGTTCCCCTACCCTCCTGCGAAATTCCCTTTTAGTTTTTCCGATGTAGTCCTTGGGGCAGGGGCATGTGGCCATATAGACTACACCTACGGATTTACAGTTCGAGAAATCACGCTGATAGAAGGTTTTATGTGTTGAAGAACTCGTGAAAGATTTATTAGGTCTCATCCACCTACACATCTGGCACCCCCCGCACCGATAGAAGCCACACGGTTTCCTCCCCAACCAAGAGCCCTCAGCGGTTGGCCTTATGTAGTGGCTATGGACTAAACTGTCCTTTAGGGATTTTCCCTTCCTAAAGGTGATGTCAGGGTGTGTCTTTAAGATATCCCTGAGGTCTGGGTCCATCATGAGTATATCCCAGTGTTTATTGATGGCCTCTCTTACCCTTTGATGTTGATGGTCATATGTGCCTATGATCCTAATGACCTCCTCGTTATTCCCTCGGGTTTCTTGTTTGTGTAGGAGCTGTTGTCTGTCCGTATTGGCCGCAAATTGATATGCTGTATTTATCACATGTGACGGATAGTTTTTTTCCTTAAATCTAAACCTCATGTCGGCGGCCTGGCTGTGAAAAGTACCAGTTTCAGAGCAATTCCGCCTCAGCCTCAAGAACTGGCCCTTTGGAATTCCTCTTTTTAAGGGGGCGGGATGATGGCTATTCCAGTTCAAGAGGTTGTTGGTGCTTGTCGGTTTCCGGTAGATATTGATCATCAGACTACCATCTACTTCTTTCCTAATTCTTACATCTAAAAATGCCAATTCTTCCCTATGGATTTCTGATGTGAACCTCAGATTTAGGGTGTTAATATTGAGCTCATCAATGAAACCTAGGAATTGCTCTTTCGTGCCTGTCCAGATGATAAAGACATCGTCTATGAATCTGAGCCAAATGGCTACAAATTCATGCCACCATTTTATGTCCTCACCAAACACAACTGTCTCCTCCCACCAGCCCAGGAACAAATTTGCATACGATGGGGCACAAGGACACCCCATCGCGGTGCCCCTGAGCTGGTGGTAGTGTTTGCCATCAAATTTAAATGTGTTATGCATCAGCACAAACTTAAGCAGAGAGGTCACAAAGTCATTGTGATCCTTGCATGTTACCGATCTTTGTTTCAGGTAGTGTTGGACACCTATTATCCCTATGTCGTGTGGTGTACTACTGTACAATGCTTCGACGTCAATTGACGCCAACCAAGATCCCTCCTCGAGCTGTACACCTTCAATTTTCTTTAACAGGTCTGTAGTATCCCTTAAATATGAGGGAATAGATGTCACAAATGGCTTAAGAATTTCCTCTATGTACAGGCCACAATTCTGTGTGAGAGAATCTATTCCAGAGACAATGGGGCGTCCCTTTAATGGGTTTAAACCCTTATGTAACTTGGGTAGCGTATAGAACGTGGCCTGTAGGGGAAATTTGGGAAGTAAAAATTCATATTCAGATTTTGAAAGCAGATTTTCTTCCAAAGCCTCATCTAGAATTTCTCTAAACTCATTTTTGTATTTATCTCCAGGATCCGATCTCAAAATCTCGTACGTGCTATTATCCTGCAGGATGTTATGGCACATATCACGGTATACCTGGTGGTCCATGATGACCAAATTTCCACCCTTATCGGATGCCTTTAATACCAACTGATCATTCTTTTTTAGAGCCTCCAGAGCTTCTCTTTCACCCGCAGTAAGATTATGCTCAGTCATTGGGTCATAGCTTTTAATTTTTCTTAGGTCCCTCTCTACTAGCTGTAAAAATATATCGATATTGTTTGTGTCACCCGATGGTGGCATCCTGGCACTTCTATTCTTTAGCTTAGTGAAAGGGCCTTTCCCCGTATCTGCTCCTTGTTCATTTTCCCTGAGTAATCCTACCAGGGCTTGGAAACTCTCTAGATCTTCCTCCTGGAGGCCCTGTTGGAGACACTCCTCCTTGTTATTATGGAGGAAGAATTTTTTCCATTTTAGTTTCCTTCAGAATAGGTGCAGGTCTTTGACCCATTCAAAACAGTTGTAGGTGTTGGTTGGCACAAAATTGATGCCCTTTTTCAGGACACCATATTCGTCTCTCGTAAGAGTGTGGGTGGATAAATTAATAATTTGGCCCCTGTCTAATTGAGCTTGGTTCTCAGGAAGTAACCTGTCTTCATTCCTTGCTCTAAAAAAGAGGATGAGGATGAAGCAGAAGAGGTAGGTCCTGAGTTCTCCCTTGGAGTGGGAAATGGTATTTTTTGTGGTCCACTTACCCCACCATTTCTGCCTGAACCTTTCCCCCTCTTTCCACGTCCTCCTCGTGGGTGTTGCCATCTGTACTGTCTAAATGGCTGACTGCCACTCGTGAAAGTTCCTCTACCTTCGGTGTCTGAAGTATCCGCATCCGAGGAGGACACCTCAGCCCTGTCTCTCTGGAAGTTAAATGCCTGGTTATCAGCAAAATTTTTAAGGTCTTTTTGGAATTGTATCTGTTTTCTTTCCTTTAGTAAGGCCTGGTATTTCTCTACAGAGGTCTGCAATAGCCCCTCCCTTCGATTAAAATCGGGATCTGATTTCAATTTTAGTACTTTTTCTATTAATTCGTTCAGATTGTTTGTGGCTTTCTCAAGTAATTTTTTCTCTTCAGTCAATAATAGCTGCATGAAGCGTATTGATGAGTCGATTGACTCTTTGAGCCACAGATCTAGAAGTTCTGTTGCTGCAGTTCTCGGGGAGGGGGTAATATTTATCCTCAGGCCTCTGGGAATGATTCTGTTTTTAATATAATTTTCCAGAGTTCTTATTTCCCACCATGCTTTCAGGAATGCTTTATAGCCTATATAGACCTCATTGAACACGTTCTTTAATGTAAGGGGCCCTGTACCCTTATCTTGTGTACCATCAACATTAAAGGCCTGGATAGCGTCTTCCAGCCAAAAATCTTGATTAATTGGACCAGAAAGGAAACTGGCCATACTCTCTCTGAATTTAGAATATTGCAAAATTTAAATCAATAAATATTTTTAGAGTAGGCGTTCTTGAAAATCATAAATTACTCAAAAAAAAACAAAATTTTATTAAATATATTTTTTAAAAGGCCACCAACCTGTGGCTATACCAAACACCACCAAAAAAAACACTGTGAAAAAAAGCTAGTGAGGACAACTAGGAATACCCTAATAATCATCTACGTTGTGGTCTGCCTGGCGGCGGGGGTTGGCACCCTAGGGGATAACGTTATGGCGCCCCCGCTCCACGTCGGCTCGCCCTAGGGTCCCTAGAAGGCCCTCAAAATACTTTGGGCCCCTCTACCCACACAATCGTGTACTAAAGGACCCCTACGGACTATACATAGACCAACCTACGTCTAGGGAATCCTATACCCCCCAGCGTGATTTAAAAACAGAATAGAACACATGTGGACAAAGGCATATGGCAGAAAATATTTGACAATTCAGCCCGCTACTTGGTACTTGTATAATTGCGTGGCTTTCTAAAAAGATCAAGATAATCTGTAGGGGCTACTTGTTTTTAATGAGATAACAGCCACTCCCATACATGTCGGCAGATACCAAGCTTGGTTATTAATAATTCATTAGATAATATCAAAAGACCCAGCGTATGGAGTTGATTATTGGCTTATCAATCTCTGATTAAATCCCCTTTGGGATGTATATCATCATCAGCACCCCTGGTTATACCAGATCAAATAATACACTCCATTTCATACCCTTAGAGTCACAAACAGTGTAACCGTCAAGTTCCATAAGGAATATCATACAATACTATGACGTCGCATTAGGTACTCATCGTGGGGTTAGAATGCCATCCGCCTTGTCCCTGTGTAGCCTCAACGCGTTTCGCCCCTCTGGCTCATCAGGAGGCTCGATCCCATGTGTCTAGATGGTTGATAATTCTAAGGAACACTGATGTATTTACCTCATTTTTAAACCGGACCGCCAGAGCGTCCTGCGCGTGTACTTCCTGTTTCGGGACCGGAAGTTACGTCACGTATGCTGACTCCCATACGGCAACAGGGATATCTGAGTGCGCTTGCTCGGTATGGAACGCTGAAAATATCCCTGCGTTCCACCGGGAACAAGCGGCGTCTGCCCACCAATGCTCAAGGGGTGTTATTTAGACACCCTCTATCTACGTATTTCCTGTTCTCAGACCAGATTCTGGAACGCACGGGATATACTACAACCTGCAGTAACCACCGATTGACCAAACCGCTGCACGGCCAGCTCTACCCTCACCTACTGTATCCTCACCCATCCCTTGTAGATTGTGAGCCCTCGCGGGCAGGGTCCTCTCTCCTCCTGTACCAGTTGTGACTTGTATTTTTCAAGATTATTGTACTTGTTTTATTATGTATACCCCTCCTCACATGTAAAGCGCCATGGAATAAATGGCGCTATAATAATAAATAATAATAATAATAATAATAATAATATTCTCCTTCTGTCCCCGATGTCTAGTGCGCCTGCTCGCGGTGGAGCGCTATATTCCTCTCTGCGTTCCACCTCGTATTAATTGCGCATGCCCATACCATATACCATAAATTTGTTGGAGGATCGTTAACATGGTGACATTTGCCTACACATTAACTGCATGCCCTCCGATATTAAGAGCTGGGGATCTACGTGATATCCCTCTTACTTATTTTAACACTTTATTCTCCCTATTGCGCTCAATTCTTATGGCGCCAAATTCAAGAGGTACTTCTAGTACACGCCATCATATATTTCTCGGACCATGCCGTCACCTGATTCAGCATCTTATCACGGTCAATCGGAGAACACACCAAAGGTTTATAGATGAACCTGGTAGATCTAATAGACCTTTAGCCCGTACGGGGTCATAAGTTATATGTATAAAATATATTATATAGGACAGCTCATATTGCGGCCACAGGTCAATGAGGATTTTTATCATTTCAGATTTGTGCATACTTATCTATGCGTCCCCCTATAAATAGAGGGCCAGTATCAGTTGAGAGCAGGTCCAGGTCCCTATGATTAGGTACCTATATATATATATATATCTCAATTCAATTCTGATGGACACATTTCAAGGGCCAAGGAACTACAGAAAGCAAGTGAATGACTGTTGTTCGTTTAGTCCCTTTGGGGACATAGTATCCATTCTAAACGTCCATTCACATTCCCTCTGCAGAATCACCTTATCCAGATCTCCCCCTCTGGGGTTAGGTTTAACTATTTCAATGATGGCAAATTTTATGTTCAACGGATCATCGGTGTGTTGTAGTCTCATGTGTCATGTCAGGGACGTATCCCTCCCATTTCTGATGTCTCCTAGGTGTTCCCCTACCCTCCTGCGAAATTCCCTTTTAGTTTTTCCGATGTAGTCCTTGGGGCAGGGGCATGTGGCCATATAGACTACACCTACGGATTTACAGTTCGAGAAATCACGCTGATAGAAGGTTTTATGTGTTGAAGAACTCGTGAAAGATTTATTAGGTCTCATCCACCTACACATCTGGCACCCCCCGCACCGATAGAAGCCACACGGTTTCCTCCCCAACCAAGAGCCCTCAGCGGTTGGCCTTATGTAGTGGCTATGGACTAAACTGTCCTTTAGTCCCTTAAAAAGAGGAATTCCAAAGGGCCAGTTCTTGAGGCTGAGGCGGAATTGCTCTGAAACTGGTACTTTTCACAGCCAGGCCGCCGACATAAGGTTTAGATTTAAGGAAAAAAACTATCCGTCACATGTGATAAATAGAGCATATCAATTTGCGGCCAATACGGACAGACAACAGCTCCTACACAAACAAGAAACCCGAGGGAATAACGAGGAGGTCATTAGGATCATAGGCACATATGACCATCAACATCAAAGGGTAAGAGAGGCCATCAATAAACACTGGGATATACTCATGATGGACCCAGACCTCAGGGATATCTTAAAGACACACCCTGACATCACCTTTAGGAAGGGAAAATCCCTAAAGGACAGTTTAGTCCATAGCCACTACATAAGGCCAACCGCTGAGGGCTCTTGGTTGGGGAGGAAACCGTGTGGCTTCTATCGGTGCGGGGGGTGCCAGATGTGTAGGTGGATGAGACCTAATAAATCTTTCACGAGTTCTTCAACACATAAAACCTTCTATCAGCGTGATTTCTCGAACTGTAAATCCGTAGGTGTAGTCTATATGGCCACATGCCCCTGCCCCAAGGACTACATCGGAAAAACTAAAAGGGAATTTCGCAGGAGGGTAGGGGAACACCTAGGAGACATCAGAAATGGGAGGGATACGTCCCTGGCACGACACATGAGACTACAACACACCGATGATCCGTTGAACATAAAATTTGCCATCATTGAAATAGTTAAACCTAACCCCAGAGGGGGAGATCTGGATAAGGTGATTCTGCAGAGGGAATGTGAATGGACGTTTAGAATGGATACTATGTCCCCAAAGGGACTAAACGAACAACAGTCATTCACTTGCTTTCTGTAGTTCCTTGGCCCTTGAAATGTGTCCATCAGAATTGAATTGAGATATATATATATATATATATATAGGTACCTAATCATAGGGACCTGGACCTGCTCTCAACTGATACTGGCCCTCTATTTATAGGGGGACGCATAGATAAGTATGCACAAATCTGAAATGATAAAAATCCTCATTGACCTGTGGCCGCAATATGAGCTGTCCTATATAATATATTTTATACATATAACTTATGACCCCGTACGGGCTAAAGGTCTATTAGATCTACCAGGTTCATCTATAAACCTTTGGTGTGTTCTCCGATTGACCGTGATAAGATGCTGAATCAGGTGACGGCATGGTCCGAGAAATATATGATGGCGTGTACTAGAAGTACCTCTTGAATTTGGCGCCATAAGAATTGAGCGCAATAGGGAGAATAAAGTGTTAAAATAAGTAAGAGGGATATCACGTAGATCCCCAGCTCTTAATATCGGAGGGCATGCAGTTAATGTGTAGGCAAATGTCACCATGTTAACGATCCTCCAACCAATTTATGGTATATGGTATGGGCATGCGCAATTAATACGAGGTGGAACGCAGAGAGGAATATAGCGCTCCACCGCGAGCAGGCGCACTAGACATCGGGGACAGAAGGAGAATATCCCGTGCGTTCCAGAATCTGGTCTGAGAACAGGAAATACGTAGATAGAGGGTGTCTAAATAACACCCCTTGAGCATTGGTGGGCAGACGCCGCTTGTTCCCGGTGGAACGCAGGGATATTTTCAGCGTTCCATACCGAGCAAGCGCACTCAGATATCCCTGTTGCCGTATGGGAGTCAGCATACGTGACGTAACTTCCGGTCCCGAAACAGGAAGTACACGCGCAGGACGCTCTGGCGGTCCGGTTTAAAAATGAGGTAAATACATCAGTGTTCCTTAGAATTATCAACCATCTAGACACATGGGATCGAGCCTCCTGATGAGCCAGAGGGGTGAAACGCGTTGAGGCTACACAGGGACAAGGCGGATGGCATTCTAACCCCACGATGAGTACCTAATGCGACGTCATAGTATTGTATGATATTCCTTATGGAACTTGACGGTTACGCTGTTTGTGACTCTAAGGGTATGAAATGGAGTGTATTATTTGATCTGGTATAACCAGGGGTGCTGATGATGATATACATCCCAAAGGGGATTTAATCAGAGATTGATAAGCCAATAATCAACTCCATATGCTGGGTCTTTTGATATTATCTAATGAATTATTAATAACCAAGCTTGGTATCTGCCGACATGTATGGGAGTGGCTGTTATCTCATTAAAAACAAGTAGCCCCTACAGATTATCTTGATCTTTTTAGAAAGCCACGCAATTATACAAGTACCAAGTAGCGGGCTGAATTGTAAAATATTTTCTGCCATATGCCTTTTTCACATGTGTTCTATTCTGTTTTTAAATCACGCTGGGGGGTATAGGATTCCCTAGACGTAGGTTGGTCTATGTATAGTCCGTAGGGGTCCTTTAGTACACGATTGTGTGGGTAGAGGGGCCCAAAGTATTTTGAGGGCCTTCTAGGGACCCTAGGGCGAGCCGACGTGGAGCGGGGGCGCCATAACGTTATCCCCTAGGGTGCCAACCCCCACCGCCAGGCAGACCACAACGTAGATGATTATTAGGGTATTCCTAGTTGTCCTCACTAGCTTTTTTTCACAGTGTTTTTTTTGGTGGTGTTTGGGAAGCTTCAGTATCTTGTCAAATGGAAGGGTTATGGCCAGGAGGATAATTCTTGGGTTGTTGCCTCCGATGTTCATGCTGACGATTTGGTTCGTGCCTTTAATTTGGCTCGTCCTGATCGGCCTGGGGGCTCTGGTGAGGGTTCGGTGACCCCTCCTCAAGGGGGGGCGGTACTGTTGTGAATTCTGCTCTTGGGCTCCCTCCGGTGGTTATGAGTGGTAGTGCTGCTGTCTTTGGATCGCAGCATTTATCAGGTGTGTCCACTTATTGCAATATGGACTGGGCTATTTAGCCTTGCTTGATCCTTTAGTCAGTGCCAGTTGTCCATTGTTTTTGGAGGATTCACATCCCTGACTGGTCTCTCCTGTTTTGCTGTTCTTTTCATCAAAGATAAGTTCTGGCTTTGTTTTTGCTGTCCACATGCTGTGGGCCTTATAGTTCTGTGCATTTTCATGTTTTGTCTTGTCCAGTTTTGTCTGTGTAAGGATTTTTTGCAGCCAAGCTGTATCTCTGGAGATGCAGATATACCCTCCATGTCTTTAGTCAGATGTGGAGATTTGTATTTTCTGTGGTGGATATTTTCTAGTGTTTTAATACTGACCGCATAGTACTCTGTTCTATTCTTTATTTTTAGCTAGAAAGGCCTCCTTTGCTAAATCCTGATTTCAGTCTGCGTATGTCATTTCCCTCTCCTCTCACAGTCAATATTTGTGGGGGGCTGTCTATCCTTTGGGGATTTTCTCTGAGGCAAGATAGTTTTCCCGTTTCTATCTTTAGGGGAAGTTAGTCCTTAGGCTGTGTCGAGGTGTCTAGGGAGTGTTAGGTACATCCCACGGCTACTTCTAGTTGCGGTGCTAAGTTCAGGGTCTGCGGTCAGTACAGGTACCACCTTCTCCAGAGTACGTCACATGCTGCTGCTAGGCCACCAGATCATAACATGTGCCTAAACATTGAAACCTCCCACAAGTGACACCATTTTGGAAAGTAGACCCCCTAAGGAACTTATCTAGAGGTGTGGTGAGCACTTTGACCCACCAAGTGCTTCACAGAAGTTTATAATGCAGAGCCATAAAAATAAAACAAAAAATTTTTCCCACAAAAATTATTTTTAAGCCTCCAGTTTTGTATTTTTCCGAGGGTAACAGGAGAAATTGGACCCCAAAAGTTGTTGTCCAATTTGTCCTGAGTGCGCTGATACACCATATGTGGGGGGCAACCACCATTTGGGTGCATGGGCGGGCTCAGAAGGGAAGGAGCGCCGTTTAGAAAGCACACTTAGATGGAATGGTCTGCAGGCATCACACTGTGTTTGCAGAGCCCCTAATGTACCTAAACAGTAGAAACCCCCCATAAGTGACCCCATATTGCAAACTAGACCCCTGTTATGAAAGGCAATTCAGTACTACAATGGACATAGCGGTCAGAGCACATACAGTGATCTGACAATAACCCAAAATCATAGAACGAGCTCTGAGACGTGGGAACTCTGCAGACCGCAATCCCTAATCCTCTCCAAACAACACTAGAGGCAGCCGTGGATTGCGCCTAACTCTGCCTTTGCAACTCGGCACAGCCTGAGAAACTAACTAGCCTGAAGATAGAAAATAAGCCTACCTTGCCTCAGAGAAATACCCCAAAGGAAAAGGCAGCCCCCCACATATAATGACTGTGAGTTAAGATGAAAAGACAAACGTAGAGATGAAATAGATTCAGCAAAGTGAGGCCCGACTTTCTTAACAGATCGAAGATAGAAAAGGTAACTTTGCGGTCTACACAAAACCCTAAAGAAAACCACGCAAAGGGGGCAAAAAGACCCTCCGTACCGAACTAACGGCACGGAGGTACACCCTTTGCGTCCCAGAGCTTCCAGCAACAAATTAGACAAGCTGGACAGAAAAAATAGCAAACAAATAGCAAAGAAGAACTTAGCTATGCAGAGCAGCAGGCCACAGGAATGATCCAGGGAAAAGCAAGTCCAACACTGGAACATTGACAGGAAGCCAGGATCAAAGAATTAGGTGGAGTTAAGTAGAGAAGCACCTAACGACCTCACCAGATCACCTGAGGGAGGAAACTCAGAAGCCGCAGTACCACTTCCCTCCACCAACAGAAGCTCACAGAGAGAATCAGCCGAAGTACCACTCGTGACTACAGGAGGGAGCTCTGCCACAGAATTCACAACAGACCCCCCAAGGAACTTATCTAGATGTGTTGTGAGACCTTTGAGCCCCAAAGTGTTTCACTACAGTTTATAACGCAGAGCCGTGAAAATAAAAATAAAAATTTTCCCCCCAAAATTATTTTTTAGCCCCCAGTTTTGTATTTTCCCGAGGGTAACAGGAGAAATTCGACCCCAAAAGTTATTGTCCAATTTGTCCTGAGTGCGCTGATACCCCATATGTGGGGGGAACCACCGTTTGGGCACATGGGAGGGCTCGGAAGGGAAGGAGCGCCATTTGGAATGCAGACTTAGATGGAATGGTCTGCAGGCGTCACATTGCGTTTGCAGAGCCCCTAATGTACCTAAACAGTAGAAACCCTCCACAAGTGACCCCATATTGGAAACTAGACCCCCCAAGGAACTTATCTAGATGTGTTGTGAGAACTTTGAGCCCCCAAGTGTTTCACTACAGTTTATAACGCAGAGCCGTGAAAATAAAAAATCTTTTTTCCCCCACAAAAATTATTTTTTAGCCCCCAGTTTTGTATTTTCCCAAGAGTAACAGGAGAAATTGGACCCCAAAAGTTGTTGTCCAATTTGTCCTGAGTACACTGATACCCCATATGTTGGGGTAAACTCCTGTTTGGCCACACGGGAGAGCTCGGAAGGGAAGGAGCACTGTTTTACTTTTTCAACGCAGAATTGGCTGGAATTGAGATCGGACGCCATGTCGCGTTTGGAGAGCCCCTGATGTGCCTAAACAGTGGAAACCCCCCAATTATAACTGAAACCCTAATCCAAACACACCCCTAACCCTAATCCCAAAGGTAACCCTAACCACACCTCTAACCCAGACACACCCCTAACCCTAATCCCAACCCTATTCCCAACCGTAAATGTAATCCAAACCCTAACTTTAGCCCCAACCCTAACTGTAGCCTCAACCCTAGCCCCAACCCTAACCCTAGCCCTAACCCTAGCCCTAACCCTAGCCCTAACCCTAACCCTAATGGGAAAATGGAAATAAATACATTTTTTAAATTTTTAATTTTTCCCTAACTAAGGGGATGATGCAGGGGGGTTTGATTTACTTTTATAGCGGGTGTTTTAGCGGATTTTTATGATTGGCAGCCGTCACACACTGAAAGACGCTTTTTATTGCAAAAAATATTTTTTGCGTTACCACATTTTGAAAGCTATAATTTTTCCATATTTGAGTACACAGAATCATGTGAGGTCTTGTTTATTGCGGGACGAGTTGACGTTTTTATTGTTAAAATTTTCGGGCACGTGACAGTTTTTGATCACCTTTTATTCCGATTTTTGTGAGGCAGAATGACTAAAAACCAGCTATTCATTAAATTATTTTTTTTTTTGGGGGGGGGGGGGCGTTTATAAAGTTCTGCGTTTGGTAAAATTGATAAAGCAGTTTTATTCTTCGGGTCAGTACGATTACAGCGATACCTCGTTTATATCATTTTTTTATGTTTTGGCGCTTTTATACGATAAAAACTATTTTATAGAAAAAATTATTATTTTTGCATCGCTTTATTCTGAGGACTATAACGTTTTAATTTTTTTGCTGATGATGCTGTATGGCGGCTCGGTTTTTGCGGGACAAGATGATGCTTTCAGCGGTACCATGGTTATTTATATCTGTCTTTTTGATCGCGTGTTATTCCACTTTTTGTTCGGCGGTATGATAATAAAGCGTTGTTTTTTGCCTCGTTTTTTTTTTCTTACGGTGTTTACTGAAGGGGTTAACTAGTGGGACAGTTTTATAGATTGGGTCGTTACAGACGTGGCGATACTAAATATGTGTACTTTTATTGTTTGTTTGTTTTTTTATTTAGATAAAGAAATGTATTTATGGGAATTATAATTTTTTTTTTCATTAGGAATTTTTTTTTTTTTTTTACACATGTGGAAATATTTTTTTTAACTTTTTTACTTTGTCCCAGGGGGGACATCACAGATCGCTGATCTGACAGTTTGCACAGCACTCTGTCAGATCAGCGATCTGACTTAGAGCACAGTTGGCTTACCAAGCTCTGAGCAGGCACTTGGTAAGCCACCTCCCTCCCTGCAGGACCCGGATGCCGCGGCCATCTTGGTTCCGGGCCTGCTACAGGGAGGGAGGTAAGGAGACCCTCACAGCAACGCGATCGCATCGCGTTGCTGCGGGGGTCTCAGGGAAGCACGCAGGGAGCCCCCTCCCTGCGCCATGCTTCCCTGCACCGCCGGCACACCGCGATCATGTTTGATCGCAGTGTGCCAGGGGTTAATGTGCCGGGGGCAGTCCGTGACCGCTCCTGGCACATAGCGCCGGATGTCAGCTGTGATAGGCAGCTGACACCCGGCCACGATCGGCCGCGCTCCCCCCGTAAGCGCGGCCGATCGCCCTGGACGTAATATTCCGTCCTTGGGAATTTAGGCCCACCCCACATGGACGGAATAGTATGTCCAATGACAGAAAATGGGTTAAACTCTCAAAATGGCCAGAGAAAAAGAACTTTTATGTGAAACTCGACAGTCTATTCTTGTTCTTAGAAATGAAGGCTATTCCATACGAGATATTGCCAAGAAACTGAAGATTTCCTACAACGGTGTGTACTACTCCCTTCAGAGGAGAGCACAAACAGGTTATAACCAGAGTAGAAAGAGAAGTGGGAGGCCCCGCTGCACAACTGAGCATCAAGACAAGTACATCAGAGTGTGTAGTTTGAGAAATCGACGCCTCACAGGTCCTCAGCCGGCAGCTTCCTTAAATAGTACACGCAAAACGCCAGTGTCAACGTCTACAGAGAAGAGGCGATTCCTGGATGTTGGCCTTCAGGGCAGAGTGGCAAAGAAAAAGCCATATCTGAGACTCGCTAATAAAAGGAAAAGATTAATTTGGGCAAAAGAACACAGACATTGGACAGAGGAAGATGGGAAAAAAGTGTTATGGACAAAAGAATCCAAGTTTGAGGTGTTTGGATTACACAGAAGAACATTTGTGAGACGCAGAACAACTGAAAAGATGCTGGAAGAGTGCTTGACACCATCTGTAAAGCATAGTGGAGGTAATGTGATAGTTTGGGTTTGCTTTGGTGCTGGTAAAGTGGGAGATTTGTGCAAGGTAAAAGGGATTTTGAATAAGGAAGGCTATCACTCCATTTTGCAACGCCATGCCATACCCTGTGGACAGCGCTTGATTGGAGCCAATTTCATGCTATAACAGGACAATAACCCACAGCACACCTCCAAATTATGCAAGAAATATTTAGGGAACAAGCAAGCTGCTGGTATTCTATCTATAATGGAGTGACCAGCGCAGTCACCAGATCTCAACCCCATTGAGCTGCTGTGGGAGCAGCTTGACCATATGGTACACAAAAAGTGCCCATCAAGCCAAACCAACTTGTGGGAGGGGCTTCTGGAAGCATGGGGTGAAAATTCTCCAGATTACCTCAGCAAATTAACTGCTAGAAGGCCAATGGTCTGCAATGCTGTATGTCAGGACTAAGAAGTGGACCCTCTGGGTCACGACTACAGAGCCCCCGAGGGCGAGTGAACCAGATGGTGCCACCCCCTGTACAGGGAGTGTTAGGGACAGACCTAAGGAGGGTGTAGCCGTGACTGCCGAAGCCAAAGAGACGACTGAGGTAGCGCTGAGAGAACTGAGGACGGAGGAGAGAAGGAACTACGGAGGAGACTGGAATGGCGGAGGTACTGAACAACTGGAGGTAGTAAAGGACAGAGTACTGACCGGAAGACACACGTGGACGAAGGCAACGGGAACAAGGACTGGCAGGCACAGCTGGAACACAGGACTGGCGGGTATAGTTGGAACACAGGACTGGCGGGTATAGCAGGAACAAGGAACTGGATGGCACAGCAGGATCACGGAACGGGATGACAAGGCAGGATCACGGAACAGGATGGCACAGCAGGATCACGGAACAGGATGGCACAGCAGGATAATGGAACAGGATGACAAGGCAGGATCACGGAACAGGATGGCACAGCAGGATCACGGAACAGGATGGCACAGCAGGAACACGGAACAGGATGGCACAGCAGGATGATGGAACAGGATGGCACAGCAGGATCACGGAACAGGATGGCACGGCAGGATGACGGAAGAGGATGGCACAGCAGGAACACGGAACAGGATGGCACAGCAGGATAACAGAACAGGATGGCACAGCAGGAACACGGAACAGGATGGCACAGCAGGATCACGGAACAGGATGGCACGTGTTGTGAATTCTGTTTTCGAACTCCCTCCTGTGGTCATGAATGGTACTTCGGCGAGTTCTGTCCATGGACTCCCTCTGGTGGCTGTGAGTGGAGCTGCTGCTTCTGAGGTTCCTTCCACAGGTGACGTAGTTTATTCTTTGGCTGGCTGTTCTATTTAACTCCACTCAGATCGTTACTCCATGCCAGCTGTCAATGTTCTTGTACTGGTTCAGTTCGCTCTTGGATCTTTCTGGTGACCTGTCTACTCCAGCAGAAGCTAAGTCCCTGCTAGTTAATTATTTGTTCATTGTTTCCTTGTCCAGTTGGCTATCATGATTTTGCCTTGCTAGCTGGAAGCTCTGGGATGCAGAGTGGCACCTCCGCACCGTGAGTCGGTGTGGAGGTCTTTTTGCACACTCTGCGTGGTCTTTTGTAGTTTTTTGTGCTGACCGCAAAGATACCTTTCCTATCCTCAGTCTGTTTAGTAAGTCTGGCCTCCCTTTGCTGAAACCTGTTTCATTTCTGTATTTGTGACTTTCATCTTAACTCACAGTCAATATATGTGGGGGGCTGCCTTTTCCTTTGGGGAATTTCTCTGAGGCAAGGTAGGCTTTATTTTCTATCTTTAGGGCTAGTTAGCTCTTAGGCTGTGAAGAGGCGTCTAGGTCGTGTTAGGTACGCTCCACGGCTATTTCTAGTTGTGTGATAGGATTAGGGGTTGCGGTCAGCAGAGCTCCCACTTCCCAGAGCTTGTCCTGTGTGAGTTTAACCATCAGGTCGTTCCGGGTGCTCCTAACCACCAGGTCCATAACAGGCACGGCAGGATGACGGAACAAGATGGCACAGCAGGAACACGGAACAGGATGGCACGGCAGGATAATGGAACAGGATGGCACAGCAGGAACACGGAACAGGATGGCACGGCAGGATAACGGAACAGGATGGCACAGCAGGATCTGGAAACGAAGCAAGAGAAACACGGAGCCTAGAAACCTAAAAGGATGCTGGTAATAACCAGCAAACGCGATAGACGCAAAGGCGTCTAACCTAGGCAGATGCAGGGGAGATATACCCGATGGGCGCCGCCATATTGGGGGCGGAGCCAGCGGGTCACGACCTTCCAAGAGCCCCGGCGGTGAGAGGAGCACGTCTGCGCATGCGCGGACCGCCGAAGGGACGAACGCTGGGGAATCCAGACGGAGAGGAGCGAGGAGGAGCGTCGGGAGCGCGCCGGCCGGACAGGTAAGTATAGCGAGGTGTAACAGTACCCCCTCTCTTACCTCCCTCCCTTTAGAATTAGAAAGGAACCTCTTTAAGACTAGAGGGGCATTGATATTCTCAAGAGGCTCCCAAGACCTCTCCTCGGGTCCAAATCCCTTCCAATCAATCAAAAAAAACGTTTTGCCCTTAACCGATTTTTTAGCAAGAATATCCTTAACTTCAAAAGAGGCATCAGAAGAAATAGGTTGGTGAGAACGTGATGGGACAGAATGAAAATGATTGAAAATTGCGGGTTTGAGAAGTGATACATGAAAAGCATTAGGAATGCGTAGGGAAGCTGGCAATTTCAATTTGTATGCTACGTTATTAATTCGACTAGAAACCTCAAAAGGACCTAAGTAACGTGGCCCTAACTTCTGAGAGGGAACTTTGAGTCGGATATAACGAGAGGAAAGCCAGACCTTATCACCAGGTTGATAAGGAGGGACATCCAAACGCTTTTTGTCAGCATACTTTTTCATCCTGCTACTAGCCTTTTTAAGGGCCTCTTTAGTCTCCTGCCTAATTTTGGAAAACTCCTGGGACACGAAATCCGCCGCCGGTACGCCTGAGGTGGGGAGAACAGGGAGAGGAATGCCGGGATGTTGCCCAAAAGCAATAAAAAAAGGAGACTTAGATGAAGATTCGCTGGTGTGGTTATTGTAGGCGAATTCCGCCCAGGGAAGAAGAGACACCCAGTCATCATAATGAGCATTGGTAAAGTGACGAAGATAAGATACGAGGATTTGATTAACACGCTCCACCTGACCGTTGGACTGGGGATGATAGGCAGAAGAAAAATCTAGAGATACCTTCATGAGACCACAAAGCGCTCTCCAAAAACAGGAGGTAAACTGGACTCCTCGGTCGGAGACGATATGCTGAGGAAATCCATGGAGTCGAAAAACTTGAAGTAAAAAGATCTTCGCTAGGTCAGGAGCAGATGGAAGTCCTGGTAGAGAGATAAAGTGGGCCATCTTGGAAAATCTGTCTACCACCACCAAAATTGCAGTGCAATTAGAGGACCTCGGTAAATCGGTGACAAAGTCCATAGCAATATGAGTCCAGGGAACAGATGGCACAGGAAGTGGAAGCAGAGAACCAGAAGGTAGCTGTCGAGGAACTTTGTTCCGAGCACATGAAGAACAGGAAGCAACGAAGTCCAACACATCCTGGCGGAGAGACGGCCACCAATAATGACGGGAAATCAGAGATAGAGTCTTCTTACCTCCGACATGTCCAGCGAACTCGGAGGAATGACCCCAACGTAACACCTTCAATTTGTCACGATTAGAAACTAAGGTCTTTCCCGGAGGCGGCGTGATCACATCTAGTGGAGCCAAAGAAACGATCTTAGCTGGATCAAGAATATGCATAGGTCTCTCTTCTACATCTGACGGTTGAAAAGACCAATACAGGGCGTCAGCTCCGATGTTCTTATCTCCAGGTCGGAAATGTAACTCGAAATCGAAATGTCCAAAGAACAAAGACCACCTGGCTTGTCGAGGATTTAGCCTTTGGGCTGACTGGAGATAGGCTAAATTCTTGTGGTCGGTAAAAATAACGAAAGGATGAACAGCCCCCTCAAGAAGATACCGCCACTCCTCCAATGCCAATTTGATGGCAAGCAATTCTTTGTCACCGATGGAATAATTTCGTTCCGGAGGAGAAAAAGCCTTGGAGAAAAAGCCACAGGAAACTAGCCGACCTGAGTTAGACCTCTGGAGAAGTACAGCTCCAGCTCCGATAGAGGATGCATCCACCTCCAGAATGAATGGCCTGTTGGAATCCGGTCGATGAAGCACAGATTCAGAAGCAAATTCTTGCTTCAGAGTCTGAAAGGCAGTCTCAGCCTCCGATGGCCAAAGATTGGGATCGACCCCCTTACGGACCAAAGCAGAGATTGGCTTAGATAGAGAAGACAAGTGAGGAATGAATTGCCTGTAGTAATTGGCAAAGCCAAGAAACTGCTGAATAGCTTTTACTCCCGATGGACGGGGCCAATTCAAAACAGCAGACACCTTCTCAGGATCCATTCTCAGACCATCCTCGGAGACGATATAACCCAGGAAAGGCACGGAAGACTGTTCGAAGATGCATTTTTCAATCTTAGCGAAAAGATGATTCTCTCTTAGATGAAGTAAGACTCGGTGAACGTCCCGTCGATGGGTGGATAGATCAGGGGAGAAGACAAGAATGTCATCCAAGTAGACCACAACACTGGTATAGAGACAGTCTCGAAAAATGTCATTAACGAACTCTTGGAACACTGCGGGCGCATTACAAAGCCCAAAAGGCATTACCAAATACTCGTAATGTCCATCCCGAGTATTGAACGCAGTCTTCCACTCGTCTCCCGCACGTATGCGAACCAAGTTGTAGGCTCCCCGAAGATCAAGCTTGGTAAAGATTCGTGCTCCTCTTAGACGGTCAAAAAGTTCGGAGATTAGAGGTAACGGGTATTTGTTCTTCACAGTGATGCTGTTTAATCCCCTGTAATCGATACACGGGCGAAGAGAACCATCCTTCTTCTTCACAAAAAAAGAAACCTGCTCCAGCTGGAGAAGATTTCCTAATAAAACCTCTAGAGAGATTCTCCTGAACATAGTCCGACATAGCTTGAGTCTCTGCAGGCGAGAGAGGATAGATTCTAACCCTAGGAGGCGTGGCACCGGGAATGAGATCTATAGGACAATCGTAGGGTCGATGCGGAGGAAGAGACTCCGCCTCCTTCTTATCAAAAACATCTGAAAAAGAAGAAAAAGCAGAAGGCAACCCGGAGGGAATGGGAGAGGGACTGGGAACACACACAGGACGCACCGGCAGCAGACAACGAGACCGACAGGAATCTCCCCAATGAAGAATGTTGCCCTTATGCCAATCAAGAAAAGGTTTGTGGACTCGCAGCCAAGGAAGACCGAGGAGAATAGGATGAGAAATGTTGGCTAAAACAAAGAACGAGATTTTCTCCCTATGAAGAGCCCCTACCTGGAGCTCCACCGAGTGCGTAACTTGAGTAATGGTTTCTTGTAAGGGTCTTCCATCTACAGAAGCGAGAAGAAGAGTATTCTCTAAGGGCCTTACAGGAACGGAAAATTTAATTACCTCCTCCAACCTAATAAAATTCCCGGCAGCACCAGAGTCCAAATAAGCCTCAAGAGAAAAACGTTTACCAGAAATATGTAACAAAACGGGTAGAGTGAGGGGTTGAGAGGTTTCAGATGCACCTAGGGAGGCCTCTCTTACCTGACGTAGGCGGAGGAGTTTTCCGGACGGTCGGGGCAGGCTCGGAGGAGATGTGAGGAACTTCCACAGTAAAAACAAAGGCCCTGGGAGCGTCTCTTCCTGCGACGTTGTTCGGAGAGTTTAACACGATCAACTTGCATAGGCTCAGGAGCGGAAACAGAAGTTGAACCCCTGGGACGCGGGCTGGGAGGCCTACGGGAAGTCATAGAGGAACGAGGAAATTTTCTCTCCCGAGCTCGTTCCTGAAAGCGAAGATCAATTCGTGTTGCCAAAGCAATTAAGTCCTCCAAATTAGTTGGGGTGTCACGACCAGCTAATTCATCTTTCACCCGACTAGAAAGCCCCCGCCAGAAAGCCCCTACTAATGCCTCATTATTCCAGCCTAGGTCAGAAGATAAGGTCCGAAACTGGATGGCGTATTGCCCAACAGTTAAAGACCCCTGCAGTAAATTTAACAATGCCTCAGTGGTTGAGGCCAAATGACCCGGTTCATCAAAAACCTGACGAAACGTCTCAAGAAAAGGAGCGAGCTGGAGAACCACTGGATCATCCCGCTCCCAAAGAGGATTAACCCATGCCAAAGCATCCCCGTCCAAATGAGAAACAATAAAGGCTACCTTGGCCCGATCCATAGGATACTGCATGAGAAGGAGCTCAAAATGAAGGTGGCACTGATTGAGAAACCCGCGACATAGTTTGGGGTCCCCATTGAAGCGAGGAGGTTTAGCCAAACGAGGAGTGGGATGGGAAGCTTGAGCGGGAGAAGGACCGGACTCTGCTGCCTGGAGAGAAAGTAGACGGTTATCTACAGAAGCCATATACCCTAGAATATGGGACTGAGCGTCACGCTGCTGTGCTAGTTCTTGTTGTAAACTGGCCAGCTGGGAGGCATTCCCCGGATCAGAGGACTGGAGAGCAGAGAGACGGGAGTCCATAGACTTCATAAAAGACATCATCCGCGTCTGGTTCTCCCGCAGGAAAACAAGCTCTTTCTGAGCAGCCGCAGCTCCAGCGGGATCCATGGCCTTTGCTTACTGTCAGGACTAAGAAGTGGACCCTCTGGGTCACGACTACAGAGCCCCCGAGGGCGAGTGTACCAGATGGTGCCACCCCCTGTACAGGGAGTGTTAGGGACAGACCCAAGGAGGGTGTAGCCGTGACTGCCGAAGCCAAAGGGACGACTGAGGTAGCGCTGAGAGAACTGAGGACGGAGGAGAGAAGGAACTACGGATGAGACTGGAATGGCGGAGGCACTGAACAACTGGAGGTAGTAAAGGACAGAGTACTGACCGGAAGACACACGTGGACGAAGGCAACGGGAACAAGGACTGGCAGGCACAGCTGGAACACAGGACTGGCGGGTATAGCTGGAACACAGGACTGGATGGCACAGCAGGATCACGGAACAGGATGGCACAGCAGGATCATGGAACAAGATGGCACGGCAGGATAACGGAACAGGATGGCACAGCAGGAACACGAAACAGGATGGCAAGGCAGGATAACGGAACAGGATGGCACAGCAGGATCTGGAAACGAAGCAAGAGAAACACGGAGCCTAGAAACCTAAAGGGATGCTGGTAATAACCAGCAAACGCGATAGACGCAAAGGCGTCTAACCTAGGCAGATGCAGGGGAGATATACCCGATGGGTGCCGCCATATTGGGAGCGGAGCCAGCGGGTCACAACCTCCCAGGAGCCCCGGCGGTGAGAGGAGCACGTCTGCGCATGCGCGGACCACCGAAGGGACGAACGCCGGGGAATCCAGACGGAGAGGAGCGAGGAGGAGCGTCGGGAGCGCGCCGGCTGGACAGGTAAGTATAGCGAGGTGTAACACTGTAATTGCTGCAATTGGAGCATTCTTTGACGAAAGAAAAGTTTGAAGGAGAAAATTATTATTTCAAATACAAATCTTTTTTTCGAACCTTGTCAATGTCTAGACTAGATTTTCCATTAATTGGGCAACTCATTTGATTAAAAGTATGAGTTTTCATGGAAAACACAAAATTGTCTGGGTGACCCTAAAATCTTGAACAGTAGTGTAGATATCAGTGATAGGCAGGCAGTGTATGTAGCATACTTCATTGCATACAGCAAGAGGGTCAATTCCATTACTGTCTGCTGCTGCCTATTACAGATATTTACAGTATATACTGTACATAGCCCCAGGTAGCAGTGGCCAGGAAAACTTTTTTTGCATCTTAAGGGCTCATACTCACCTGCGAGAAAGTCAGATGAGTCTCACACGTCAATACCCAGCACTGCACCTGGCACTCAGTAGCGGAGCGTAAGGCTGCATGTATTGCTATGCGGCCGCATGCTCCGATCTGAGTGCCGGGTGCAGTGCCAGATTGACCTGCGAGACTCATCTGAGTTTCTCGCAGGTGAGTATGAGCCCTAATCCTGATTATTTTCTTCAAAATGAATCCAGAGCACACGGTTTATTTTCTCCATTTGCTTGTTGGCACTGCAGAATACAGCCAGATCCTTTCCATAGTACAGCATGAAAATCCAGCTATTTTATACAGGGGTTTGGCCATCACAGCGATCATATCTGAGTGATCAGAAAATTCTGCCATTTCTGTGCTACTGTAAAATTTTGTTGAGTGTGTGATACAATTTCTTGACACCAGTTTGCTGGAAAAAATATAGTTACCTACAGGGCAGATATTTTGCACTGGGTATTGTCTGCCACACAGGCCGCATATCAGTGTGCTAAAAATTGTGCCATTTCAGGCCTCTATTGCATATTTGTTTGCTGTGCTAAGGCCTAGTTACTGACACCCATTTTCTGCAACAACAAAAAAATACAGGACAGATATTTGAAAGTGGGGTATCTCCGTCACAGGCCTCGCATATCAGTGCGCTCAAAATTGTGCCATTTCATTCCTCCATTGCTTTTTTTTTGCTGTGTCTTAGCCTAGATATTAAGGCACAGATGATTGGCCTCGGGGAGACCAAAACATCCAACACCGCGGAGACACCATCACGTGTTTCTCAACGCAGTGATTCCAGAACACTGCCCCCATCCCTTATGGGAAATATGCAGATGCATGTAAAGAAGCTGCGGAGACACCATCACGTGTTTCTCGACGCAAGCAGTGAATAGCCAGGCCTTTCCCCGGGAAGGAACAACCACAGGAAGGGCAGCCTCCTATGAAGGAAAGCCACCTATGCCAAGCATGGTATCCATCCACAGACAGCTGTTTCGGGGTTTTTGCCCCTCATCAGTGTGGAGTAGGAATCTGGCTATTAGGAGCAGTGCCTAGTAAAAAGGCTATAAAGGCACAGATGATTGGCCTCGGGGAGACCAAAACATCCAACACCGCGTAGACACCATCACGTGTTTCTCAACGCAGTGATTCCAGAACACTGCCCCCATCCCTTATGGGAAATATGCAGATGCATGTAAAGAAGCTGCGGAGACACCATCACGTGTTTCTCGACGCAAGCAGTGAATAGCCAGGCCTTTCCCCGGGAAGGAACAACCACGGGAAAGCCACCTATGCCAAGCATGGTATCCATCCACAGACAGCTGTTTCGGGGGTTTTGCCCCTCATCAGTGTGGAGTAGGAATCTGGCTATTAGGAGCAGTGCCTAGTAAAAAGGCTATAAAGGCACAGATGATTGGCCTCGGGGAGACCAAAACATCCAACACCGCGGAGACACCATCACGTGTTTCTCAACGCAGTGATTCCAGAACACTGCCCCCATCCCTTATGGGAAATATGCAGATGCATGTAAAGAAGCTGCGGAGACACCATCACATGTTTCTCGACGCAAGCAGTGAATAGCCAGGCCTTTCCCCGGGAAGGAACAACCACGGGAAGGGCAGCCTCCTATGAAGGAAAGCCACCTATGCCAAGCATGGTATCCATCCACAGACAGCTGTTTCGGGGTTTTTGCCCCTCATCAGTGTGGAGTAGGAATCTGGCTATTAGGAGCAGTGCCTAGTAAAAAGGCTATAAAGGCACAGATGATTGGCCTCGGGGAGACCAAAACATCCAACACCGCGGAGACACCATCACGTGTTTCTCAACGCAGTGATTCCAGAACACTGCCCCCATCCCTTATGGGAAATATGCAGATGCATGTAAAGAAGCTGCGGAGACACCATCACGTGTTTCTCGACGCAAGCAGTGAATAGCCAGGCCTTTCCCCGGGAAGGAACAACCACGGGAAAGCCACCTATGCCAAGCATGGTATCCATCCACAGACAGCTGTCTCGGGGGTTTTGCCCCTCATCAGTGTGGAGTAGGAATCTGGCTATTAGGAGCAGTGCCTAGTAAAAAGGCTATAAAGGCACAGATGATTGGCCTCGGGGAGACCAAAACATCCAACACCGCGGAGACACCATCACGTGTTTCTCAATGCAGTGATTCCAGAACACTGCCCCCATCCCTTATGGGAAATATGCAGATGCATGTAAAGAAGCTGCGGAGACACCATCACATGTTTCTCGACGCAAGCAGTGAATAGCCAGGCCTTTCCCCGGGAAGGAACAACCACGGGAAGGGCAGCCTCCTATGAAGGAAAGCCACCTATGCCAAGCATGGTATCCATCCACAGACAGCTGTTTCGGGGTTTTTGCCCCTCATCAGTGTGGAGTAGGAATCTGGCTATTAGGAGCAGTGCCTAGTAAAAAGGCTATAAAGGCACAGATGATTGGCCTCGGGGAGACCAAAACATCCAACACCGCGTAGACACCATCACGTGTTTCTCAACGCAGTGATTCCAGAACACTGCCCCCATCCCTTATGGGAAATATGCAGATGCATGTAAAGAAGCTGCGGAGACACCATCACGTGTTTCTCGACGCAAGCAGTGAATAGCCAGGCCTTTCCCCGGGAAGGAACAACCACAGGAAGGGCAGCCTCCTATGAAGGAAAGCCACCTATGCCAAGCATGGTATCCATCCACAGACAGCTGTTTCGGGGTTTTTGCCCCTCATCAGTGTGGAGTAGGAATCTGGCTATTAGGAGCAGTGCCTAGTAAAAAGGCTATAAAGGCACAGATGATTGGCCTCGGGGAGACCAAAATATCCAACACCGCGGAGACACCATCACGTGTTTCTCAACGCAGTGATTCCAGAACACTGCCCCCATCCCTTATGGGAAATATGCAGATGCATGTAATGTAGCCTAGTTATTGACACCCGTTTGCTGCAAAAAAAAAATTGTTACTTATAGGCCAGATATTTTAAACTGTGGTTTTCTCGCACACAGATCACATACAGTATACGTTTGCTCCAAATTCAGCCATTTGTACTGAACGTGGAAAATATTGTACTCCATCTAAAATGGGCAAGGCGCATGGCAAGGGATGGGGAAGTGGACATGACGGTGATGGTGCATGCCGAGGCTATGGGCAAGCTGAAATTGTACCATAACAAACACCCACATCTTCTCACCCGACCTTCCTGTCCCAATTACTAGGGGACCGCAGCAGCACACCACTATTGAACCCAGAGCAGTGTCAAAAGGTTGTTGCTTGGATAGCAGATAATGCTTCCAGTCACTTTGCCACTGAGTAGCCGTAAGTCTGGACCGTATATTCCTCACCCTGATTCTCTTTCCTCCCACCATGCAGCGCGCCCGGAGACAACTGATCCCACACTTGGACACTCCGAAGAGTATTCACTTTTCCATTTATAGATTCTGGACACTCGCCTGGTCCACTTCAAGCGGGGCAAGAGGAGATAGCATGTAGCGATGCCCAAATATTTGAGGAGCCACAGTCACACGAAGGCGACGGTGGGAAAGTGTCAGAAGAGGTGGACGATGATGAGAAACAATTGCCAGAAAGTCAGGAGGAGGAACAGGGTGTGGAAGTGGAGGACGAGGTGGTGGATGATATAATAACTGACCGAAGCTGGCAGGAGGACATGCAGAGCAATGACAGGAGCACACTTGGAGGCATAGCACCCCAATGGGCAGAAAGAAGCAGTGTGGTGGCCGCAAACAGAAGGAGGGCAACTGTTCTCCATAACACCAACACAATGGAAGTTGCCAGTCCAACTGTTACGTCTTCCCGAGTCTGGTTGTTTTTTAACCCCTTACTGACATCGGACGGTATAGTACGTCCGATGTTAGCTCCCCTGCTTTGATGCAGGGCTCCGCGGTGAGCCCGCATCAAAGCCGGGACATGTCAGCTGTTTTGAACAGCTGACATGTGCCCGCAACGCAGAGAACGGCATTTAACTACCGCATCCGGCCAGGCGGCCGGAAATGACGTCATCGCCGACCCCCGTCACTCTATGGTTACTGATCGCCGGTAGCTGTGAGCGCCACTCTGTGGTCGACGCTCACAGCACACCTGATTTTCTACTACATAGCAGCGAACATCAGATCGCTGCTATGTAGCAGAGGCGATCGTGCTGTGCCTGCTTCTAGCCTCCCATGGAGGCTATTGAAGCATGGCAAAAGTAAAAAAAAAAAGTTAAAAAAAATGTGAAAAAAATAAAAAAATATAAAAGTTTAAATCACCCCCCCTTCGCCCCAATCAAAATAAATCAATAAAAAAAATCAAATCTACACATATTTGGTATTGCCACTTTCAGAATCGCCCAATCTATCAATAAAAAAAAGCATTAACCTGATCGCTAAACAGCGTAACGAGAAAACAAATTGAAGTGCCAGAATTACGTTTTTTTGGTCGCCGCGACATTGCATTAAAATGCAATAACGGGCGATCAAAAGCACGTATCTGCACCAAATTGGAATCATTAAAAGTGCCAGCTTGGCACGTAAAAAATAAGCCCTCAACCGACCCCAGATCATGAAAAATGGAGACGCTACGAGTATCGGAAAATGGCGCAATTTTTTTATTTTTATTTATTTTTTAGCAAAGTTTGGAATTTTTTTTTCACCACTTAGGTAAAAAATAACCTAGTCATGTTAGGTGTCTATGAACTTGTAATGACCTGGAGAATCATAATGGCAGGTCAGTTTTAGCATTTAGTGAACCTAGCAAAAAAGCCAAGCAAAAAGCAAGTGTGGGATTGCACTTTTTTTTGCAATTTCACCGCACTTGGAATTTTTTTCCCGTTTTCTAGTATACGACATGGTAAAACCAATGATGTCGTTCAAAAGTACAACTCGTCCCGCAAAAAATAAGCCCTCACATAGCCAAATTGACGGAAAAATAAAAAAGTTATGGCTCTGGGAAGAAGGGGAGTGAAAAACGAACACGGAAAAACGAAAAATCCCACGGTCATGAAGGGGTTAAAGACTCTGCCAACAACCTCAAAAAGGCCATTTGCACCACCTGCCATGCCAGCATCAGCAGGGGTAGCAAAACTACCAGCCTCACCACCACCAGCATGATCAGGCATATGGCAGTAAAGCACCCGACTTTGTGGGCCGAACCTCAGGGTCCAGGAACACTGTCTGCGGGTGACACCACTGCTTCTTCTGCTGTTGTGCATGAAAGCTAATCCCCTGTCCATGGTGCATGCGAAGATGCCTCCTGCCCTCCACCTGTCGTTGCACACACTCAACTGGCACCATCATCAAGCACGTCCACGTCCTTGTCCAAACTCAGCGTTCAAGTGTCCATACCCCAGTCCTTGAAACACAAGCGCAAATATGCAGCCAATGCCCCACAGGCCACATTACTAAATTCACACATTTCTCATCTGCTTGCGCTCGAAATGCTGCCGTTTAGGCACGTGGAGACGGAAGCTTTCTGCAACCTGATGGTGGCGGCCATCTCTCAGTACTCGGTTCCCAGCCGCCACTAGTTCTCCTGGTGTGCCGTCCCCGCATCACACAAGCACGTGTCCCACAACATTAGCCGTGCCCTCAACAATGCAGTTACTGGGAAAGTCCACCTAACTACAGACACGTGGACAAGTGCTTGTGGGCAGGGATGGTACATCTCGCTGATGGCACACTGAGTTAACATAGTGGAAGCCGGGACCCAGCCGGACCTTGGGATGGAACACATCCTCCCAACGCCGAGGATTGCGGGCCCTGCGTCAATCAGGGTTGCCCCCATAGTCTACAGCTCCTGCACCTCCTCCTCTTCAGCCTCCCTCTCCGAAATGACCACATCAGTCACAAGCTGGAAGCACTGCAGCACTGCCTCAGTCATGCGGCAGCAGGTTGTACTGAAGCTAATATGCTTAGGTGACAAACCGCACAATGCTGAAGAGTTGTGGACAGCTCTGAAAGAGCAGGCCGATCTGTGGCTGACACCGCTGAACCTACAGCCAGGCATGGTCGTGTGTGACAATGGCCGGAACATTGTGGTGGCTTTGAAGCGAGGCAAGCTCACACACGTGCCATGCCTGGCCCATGTGCTTAACCTCGTTGTTCAACGGTTTATCAAAAGTTATCGAGAGCTGCCAGATCTGCTTGTGAAAGTATGCCACCTGTGTTCCCATTTTAGAAAGTCAGCTACAGCTTCAGCCGCCCTTGCCGTGCTTCAGCAGTGTTTGCAGCTTCCAGTTCACTGACTGTTGTGTGATGTCCCCATGCGTCGGAACTCTACACTGCATATGTTGGAAAGGATTTGTGAGCAGAAGAGGGCAGTTGTTGACTACCAGCATCAACAAGGCTGTCGGTATTCAGTTCAGACTCCACACATAAGGCCTCAGGAGTGGACATGGATGTCAGACATATGTACCATCCTTCAAAACTTTGAGGACTCCACCAAGATGATGAGTGGCGCTGATGCCATAATTAGCATCACCATCCCGCTTCTCTGTGTTCTAAAACACTCTCCGCTCACAATCAAAGAGGATGCATTGCAGGCGGATCATGATGAGACGGAGCAAGGAACCATACAGGATGATTACACACAGCCCAGCCTCATCTCATCCCAATTTGTATTGGGTGACAATGAGGAAGAGGAGGAGGAGGAAGAACAGGAGCAGTTTCATGCACTATAGACAGTACTACAAGCACAACTGTCATACTGTGTGTTTAGCGTGGATGACCTGAGGACAGGGAGGAGGAGCGCATGGTAAGTCGTCCTGTTGGTGAGGACACGGAAATCTTGCCTGTTAGCAGTCTGGCACACATGGCTGAGTTTATATTTCGCTGCCTCATCCTCGGGTTATCAAAATTTTGCGTGACAGTCATTACTGGTTGGTGACACTTCTAGATCCACGCTATAAGGAGAACTTTCTATCTCTCGTTCCAGAGGCAGACAGGTGTACTAAAATGTTGCAGTACCAGAGGGCCCTTGTTGCGGAATTATTAATAATTCTGGTGGCAGAGGTCACACTTATTGGAAAACCAAGGAGTACAGGCGAGAGATACACAATTCCAATCCATAAAATTCAAATTTTATCAAACCCTCCCATCGCACTGGCCCTGAGATGTGGGGTACTCTCAGGGCCAGTGCAAAGTTTTGGAAGATGCTGAGGGAGTACCAAGCTGACCGTACCAATGTCCTCAGTGATTCCTTTGTGCCTTATAATTATTGGATATCCAAGCTGGACACGTGGCGTGAACTGGCTCTCAACGCCTTGGAGGTCCTGTCCTGCCCTACCGCTAGCGTTTTGTTACAGCGGGATTTTAGTGCCACTGGTGGAATTATAACTGATAATTACTCTTATAAAAATGAACAAGGGCTGGATTGGGCCAGAGTTCTCTACCCCACCGAATGATAGCAGCGTAACAAACTCAAATCTAGTGTCTTTTTTTGGAAGGTCTATACCCATGCACCTATTAACCCTCACACATAGGTATACGCTTCCTGAGTTTTGCTATTTGCTGTTGTCCTCCTCCTCCTCCTCATCATCCACCACCACTAGATCAACATGGTGATCGTGCTCCATGATTCAACACCCAAATTAGTGTTGTAAAGGGTGTTTATGATGTAAACAAATTTTTTGTGCAGTATGTTGATGTATACCCCCCAGGGGGAAATGTTTGTCAGCTCATACACTTACTGCATGGGCATTACAAGTATAGGAGACCCGCTCCTTTGTTATTGGAACAGATTTTTAGGAGGCCCTCCTCCACATCTCTTCTAAGGGTTATTGGGGTGCATCCAAATTTGGGGCAAGCCTTGCATTCACTGCATAGGCGAACAGTATGGGAGACCCATTAATGGGAACTGTAGTGGTTGGTCAGCTTCAACAATGCAATTCTTCACTGCCGGGTCTTCAGCCTCAACACTGACATTATCCAATGCAGTTTCTTCAGGCTCAACACTGCAATGCTCCACTGCCGTGTCTTCAGCCTCAACACTGCAATTGTCCACTGCTTTTTCTCCAGCTTCAACACTGAAATTCTCCACTGCAGGTTTTTCTGCCTCGATAATGCAATTCTCCACTGCCGAGTCTTCATCCTCAACACTGCAATTCTCCACTGCAGTTTCTTCAGCCTCAACACTGAAATTCTCCACTGCAGGTTTTTCAGCCTCAATAATGCAATTCTCCACTGCCGGGTCTTTATCCTCAACACTGCATTTCTCCAATGCAAGTTCTTCAGGCTCAACACTGAATTGCTCCACTGCCGGGTGTTGAGCCTCAACACTACAATGCTCCACTGCCATGTCTTCAGCCTCAACACTGCAATTGTCCACTGCAGGTTCTTCATGCTCACCACTGCAATTCACCATTGCAGGTTCTTCAGCCTCAACAATGCAATTCTCCACTGCCAGGTTCTTCAGGCTCAACACTGAATTGCTCCACTGCTGGGTATTGAGCCTCAACACTGCAATGCCCCAGTGCCATGTCTTCTGCCTCAACACTGCAATTGTCCACTGCAGGGACTTCATGCTCACCACTGCAATTCACCATTGCAGGTTCTTCAGCCTCAACATTGCATTTCTCCACTGCAGTTTCTTCAGCCTCAACACTGAAATTCTCCACTGCAGGTTTTCCAGCCTCAACAATGCAATTCTCCACTGCTGGGTCTTTTTCACTACACTGTATTTCTCCAATGCAGGTTCTTCAGGCTCAACACTGAATTGCTCCACTGCCGGGTGTTCAGCCTCAACACTGCAATGCTCCACTGCCGTGTCTTCAGCCTCAACACTTCTATTGTCCACTGCATGCTCTTCATGCTCACCACTGCAATTCACCAATGCAGGTTCTTCAGCCTCAACAATCCTATTCTCCACTGCCGGGTCTTCATCCTCAACACTGCAAATCTCCAATGCAGGTTCTTCAGGCTCAACACTGAAATGCTCCACTGCCGGGTGTTCAGCCTTTACATTGCAGTGCTCCACTTCCGTGTCTTCAGCCTCAACACTGCAATTGTCCACTGCAGGTTCTTCAGGCTCAACACTGAAATGCTCAACTGCTGGCTGTTGCCTGGTGTTCAGCCTCAACACTGCAATGCTCCTCTGCCGGGTGTTCAGCCTTAACATTGCAGTGCTCCACTTCCGTGTCTTCAGCCTCAACACTGCAATTGTCCACTGCAGGGTGTTAAGCCTCAACACTGCAATGCTCCACTGCTGGGTGTTCAGCCTCAACACGGCAATGTTCCACTACCGTGTCTTCAGCCTCAACACTCCAATTGTCCACTGCAGGTTCTTCAGGCTCACCACTGCAATTCAACAATGCAGGTTCTTCAGCCTCAACACTTCAATTCTCCACTGCAGTTTCTTCAGCCTCAACACTGAAATTCTCCACTGCAGGTTTTTCAGCATCAACACTGACATCCTCAACACTGCAATTCACTGCATAGGCAAACAGTATGGGAGTACCAAATGAGTTATAATGGGAACTTTGGTTTCATGTGACCATCCATGACGTCTGTTCAATGGTTATTGGGGTGCATTATAATGGGAACTTTGGTTTCATGTGACCATCCATGACGTCTGTTCAAAGGGTTATTGGGGTGCATCCAAATTTGGGGCAGGCCTTGCATTCAATGCATAGGCAATAACTGTAGGAGACCCACTGTTTAATAATGGGAACAACAAAGCATAGCCAGCTGATGGATGAATAGTAAAGGCCACCTGATGGCCCTAAAAAAAAAATAAACTTTGTGACTTTCAGAGTCCGTCCTTCATAAATGAAACAGGATGTGTCAGATGATGGGTCACACACCACATGGCCAGATAAGGTTGTAAAATGTTAAAATGACATTTCCCAGTGAATGCATTTGTCTTGGTTGAAAGCAATGCTAAAGTTGAAAAACGCATCAAAAGCGCTATGTGTGAACATAGCACAAGTGGTGGAGGAGCATTTTTGTTTTGGGTTATTTATTTTGCCTTATATACAAATTATTATCCCAGAAAGGATGTTCCTTAACATATTTCCCAAGAAAATGTATTTTGGTTTAGTTTTTGTATGTTATATTGTGCGCCTGTAAAAGTGGCGTAAAACTCTGACAACATTGTTCACAGCAGTGACCTGGGAGTCAGAAATGCTTCCAGGGGTCTTTCCCATGATGTTCCCATGTCACTTGAGCACTGTTTCCATCGATTTCTGCCATTTTTAGACCCTAAAAAGACCCCCAGGGGGGCAGCGGCAAAAATGCTTGAGTTTCCCATAGACTTATATTGGGCTCGTTGCTCGGGTCAAGCACCCAAGCATTTCAATATGCTCGACTCGAGCAATGAGCTCCTGAGCATTTTAGTGCTCGCCCATCACTAGCCCACATCACTTTGATGGCCTTGACTCCATGTAGGGCCTAGGACCTTGTCATCCCCAATTGCACCATTGCATCATCACACCTCTCCAGTCTGTCCATAACTCTGCTGCTCTACCAATCCTCCTCTGTCCTCGCTAGTCCTCTGCTTCTCTCCTCTCCAAATCCCTTTATTGGCTCCAAATCTCCAATATATCTGTGAAACTTGTGGAACTCCTAATGTGAACCCGCAGGACAGCAACAACGAACCTGCCAAGGGTGAGCTGGCTTAGTGGACCACCCCCTATACAGGGAGCGTCAAGGGCAGGCCCAGGGGAGACTATTGCCATGGAAGCTGATACCATAGGTAGATGGTAAATCTGGAGACACCGAAGTTGGCCGAGAAGAATTCTTCGGCTGGGCGGGAAGCAAGCACTTATTCTGGCAGGACTGTCCCCAACGCAGTATGTCACCAGACCGACAGTCAAGAATAGGCTTGTGAGTTCTCAACCAAGGAAGTCCAAGAAGAATTGTGTGAGACAACCAGGGCAGCATGTAGAAGACTATCCTCTCTCGGTGCAGGACTCCGATCTGTAATTCCAGCTCTTCGGTGACCTGAGTAACGGACTCCCGCAGGGGTTGGCCGTCAACCGAAGCTATCTGCCGAGGAGTCTCCAGGGATCTGACAGGAATTTGCAGTCTCCTAACCGCCTCGAGCTGGATGAAGTTTCCGGCTACACCAGAATCTATATAAGCTAATTCAAAAAAACACTTAGAGCCCAGATGCAAAGGAACAGAAAGAGTTAGGGGTTGAGAGGAATCACAGACACCTAGGGAGACCTCTCTTACCTGTCCTAGGTGGAGGTGTTTCCCGGCCTCAGAGGACAGGAACGCAAAAAATGGGATGCACTCCCACAGTAGAAGCAGATGCCTTGTGTGAGTCTCTCTTTCCGGCGCTGCTCTACCGGCTTGAGTCAGTCCACCTGCATAGGTTCCGGAGCAGGGACAGCAGAAGTTGTCACAGGGCACGAATAGGATGGGCTACGGGTAGCCGAGGTGAGAAGGAGAAATCTAGCGGCCTCTCGGAAACGCTCCTGGAAGCGCAAATCAGTGCGGCTTGCCAGGGACATCAGATCCTCCAAAGAGGTCGGAGTGTCCCGACCCGCCAGTTCGTCCTTGATTCGGGCCGAGAGCCCTCGCCAAAAGGCTCCAACCAAGGCTACATTGTTCCAACCTAACTCAGACAACAGAGTACGGAACCGGATGGCGTATTGACCCACAGAGAGCGTACCCTGGTGGAGGTTAAAAAGTGACTCGGTAGTAGAAGCCAAGCAACCAGGTTCATCGAATACCTTACGAAAGTGTCAAGAAAAGTTGAGAGTTGAGAGACAAGAGGGTCATCACGTTCCCAGAGTGGGTTTACCCAGGCTAATGCCTCTCCCTCTAAATGGGACACCACAAAGGCCACCTTAGCTCGGTCAGTGGGGTACTGCATTGGCAGAAGCTCAAAGTGTAGTTGGCATTGGTTTAGAAACCCTCTACACAATTTGGGATCCCCATTGTACCACAGAGGTTTTGCCAAGTGGGGCAGCGGGTGAGGGACTGAGGCCTAGGCAGGGACAGAGGCGGCGGACTGAAGAGCATGAAGATGATCATCTACAGATGCCATAAAATTAAGGATGTGGGCCTGAGTATCACACTGCTGGGCGAGTTCCTGTTGGAGACCAGCCACCTGAGAAGCACTCCCCGGGTCGGAAGCCTGAAAGGCCGAGATACGGGACTCCATGGTTTTCAGGAAGGACATAATCCTCGTCTGATTTTCCCGTAGGAACAGCAGTTCCTTTTGGGTTGGGGACGGGGTACCAGAGGGGTCCATGACCTGACTGTACTATGAGACTTGTGGAATTCCTAAGGTAAACCTGCACAACCGCGACAACGAACCTCCCAAGGGTGAGCTGACCTAGTGGACCACCCCCTATACAGGGAGCGTCAGGGGCAGGTCCAGGGGAGGAGGTAGGAGACACAAGCGAAATACAGACTGGAAACAGGTAGCGGAGACTAGGAACCACAGGGAAAGCTGCCAAATATCCGAAAGAGGACGACGGAGGAGGAACACTCAGGAGGGACTGGAGACACGGGAAAGACAAGGAGCAGGCTGGGACGGACGGCACTAGGAGAAAACAGAGAGAGGTCACAAGGTAGGGTGGCACAGGATACAAGGCAGAGCGCAAGGCAGTTCAGACATGTGGGTAGACAGGAGAGCGCAGGGAAGCGTGGAGCCTGGATCAAGCGCGGAACACAATTGACAGCCAGGCACAGAGCAGGAGGTGAGGCTACCTGGAATAGGGTGCGTGCTGCAGGACTTCCGGGTCAGGGTCCTCCTGGGTCATAGAGTGGAGGAACGGAGAGACCGTAGACAAGCCCAAGGAAGTGCGTGTGCGCTGCTGAGGCTGGAATGTGAGGTGTGCGCGCGCACCCGATGAGACCCAGGAACCGGCGGGGAAACAGGAAGTGAGGAGATCGGGTGACGCGCGCTCACTCCGGGAGTGCGCCGGGACAGGTATGTATGCCGGGGACCGGAAGAAGGTGCGACAGGCGCGGCGGCAGTAAGAGCAGACGTGACAATATCCACTTCAAGCTAATAACACTCACAAAGCTGTCCATAATCTGTCTCCCCCATATATCTCTGAAATAATCTCCCACCACATAATCTCCAGTCCTCCCAGGACCTCCTTCTCTCCACAATCATACATTCCTCACCCATTTGCCGAGTATCCCCCTCTAGAATTCTGTGGCCCAACATGTCCAATTATCACCTACATTCAGAACTTTTAAGCAGAATTTGAAAACCCATCTCTTCAGAACAGTTTAAAGCCTGCAATGACCCTGCTGCCACCTCCCACTACCAGAGGTGCCCCCTCACCAACACCGGAGCTGCTTGCTGCAACCCCAAACCTACAGTCTCCTTCCCCATTATCCTGTAGAATGTAAGGCTGCAATAATAGAGTCCTTTCCCATCTGTACCTGTCTCTAGTAGTTTGCTCATTGTAATTTCTGTTTGTGTTTTGTATGTAACCCAATGGTGCTCTAAATATAAATAATATTTTTAATCTCCCTCATGATGTTCCACCCAGTCCTCACCCCTGCCCTCCTTGCTGGTCTGCACACATTAGAAAGCCGAAGTAGTTGGCACCTGTGTTTTCGTCAGCATCATCAGAGATGCGCTGCGGTGGTCCACTGACCATTTGCATTACCCCTCCCACGCACTCATCCTCAAACAGAACAAATAGTTGGGCATCAGTGTGCTCAATCTTTTCCACTTATGGGGCAGGGCCAGGTAGTTGGCCCACAGAACCACAGCTAGTGGAGTCATCAAAAAGCAGTAGTGACTGCTACATGTCTTAGGGCTCAGACTGCTTGCCTGATTTGCAAGGGGATGAGGTGGAAGACAGATGCCCATGGGATGCAGGTGCTAACTTAGCGCTTTCAACAGGGGACCGGTTTGAAGACAATGTAAAGGAACTGAAGGCACTCTCAGTCATCCATTCGTCCAGTGGTACTCACACCTAAGAAATTGCACAGAACGTCTTGTCACCTTTGTGCACTAGAGGAAGGTGTTTCATTTGGGCGTGTAGCAGGCAGAGATCGATCATATCCTCTCTCTCACCACCACCAGCAGCAAAGTTACTTATTTGATGCTCTACTCATTCTTTGCACTCCAAAAAGTGCAGCATTTTACACGCCCCGTGTACAAAGAGAGACTGACCAGCAGATTATTACATTGCCTGTATGCACACTGCCCCTACAAAACCTATTTTGAAAGTTCCCACACAAAAAAAAAAACAACAACACAAAACCAGTGTTGGCTACTGTTACGGAGATGCGGGGTCAGTGGGTGCTCTTGTCCGCTGGCCCGGCTGTCTTTAGCAAGACTGCATGGACCACGGCTCATACCACTGAACGCCCGCTCTATCTCCCAGTGGGCAATACACTACACAGACAACACAGGGTTAAGGTAAAACAGGGCGGCTTGTTCACTTTGCAAGTAGCCCATGTGTTTTTGGTTTTATAATTGTTCTCTTGTTTCTACAAGACTGGGGAGTCCACCACTCCTCTGTGGGTCATTTGCATTGTAGCTGTTCCATCCTGCATGTCCACATGTATATTTTTTCTCTCTGAACCCTGCTTATACAGGTACTATACAGATGATCAGGTTTTTAAATACATCACATAGGGATTATATACATTAGATAGGACTGCTCTATTATGGGTATACCTTTGCGATTGGTGGAGCAGCTTAACATACATTTTTTTTGCAAAAAAACGTATTAACTAAATACCCTGTATTTTTTTTCATTTTTTGACTAGCACTTGCTTATTTTCTGTGACTTTTCTACAACAGAGTATTTTTGACCTCTCTGTGCGTTTTTGTGTCTTCAAGTTCTTTGGTGGTGTGAACAGGTTTCTACAGACTTGTTCACTTTGCAAGTAGCCCATGTGTTTTTGGTTCTATAATTGTTCTCTTGTTTCTACAAGACTGGGGAGTCCACCACTCCTCTGTGGGTCATTTGCATTGTAGCTGTTCCATCCTGCATGTCCACATGTATATTGTTTCTCTCTGAACCCTGCTTATACAGGTACTATACAGATGATCAGGTTTTTAAATACATCAGATAGGGATTATATACATTAGATAGGACTGCTCTATTATGGGTATACCTTGGCGATTGGTGGAGCAGCTTAACATACATTTTTTTGCAAAAAAACGTATTAACTAAATACCCTGTATTTTTTTTTTCATTTTTTTACTAGCACCTGCTTATTTACTGTGACTTTTCTACAACAGAGTATTTTTTACCTCTCTGTGCGTTTTTGTGTCTTCAAGTTCTTTGGTGGTGTAAACAGGTTTCTACAGACTTGTTCACTTTGCAAGTAGCCCATGTGTTTTTGGTTCTATAATTGAACTAAAGTTTGACCGAATCCGTCAAATCCAAACATCCACCGGTCCACTCATCCCTAGTTGTTCTATACAGCTGTTTTCACTTCCTCGTTTGGTTTGTCCTATCACATCTTGGCATGGTCTTCTTATAGTCACCATGTACATGCCATCTTTGCTGGCTATATTCCAAGTTAGATAGATGTTTGGAGTCCCAGCTCCCCAGTCAAGGATTATATTGCTGAGGTTTTCTCTATTGCTTCTCCTGCGGTTTGTTTTCATGTTCTCCTTCCCAGCATGCTTCCCATTTTGCTGCATTTAGGATCTGAGGGCTTTGTCATATATCAAAGGTCTTTTTGGACCCTTTTTTTTACTTTTGTCTTTTATGTATGACTGTGTGAACATGTCCTTAGCTTCGTGTCTCACCCATCTATTGTTATAAACTCTGTGTATAGTCGAGGGTGCTGTTAAGGACACTCAGGGTCAGCTGACATTGAGTGGGGGTTCCATTGCGTTATTTTAGGGTGCCAACTTCTGCGGTCAGGCAGGGACAAATCAGAGTCAAGTTAGGGATTTGCCTAATCTGCATAGGAACTTGTGATGTACAGGTTTAACATCTACCCTGGTTTGTTCATTCCTGTACGAGTGTTATGGCTCAGTCATAAGAGTCGCGGCCAGACTCTAAAGGAATTTAACCCGCTGTGTTCAGTAGAGCTTTGCTTCCCTGGCCTATCCCTTGCCAGCAGGGGATATATTAGGCAGCTCCTCCCTCCACACCTTGCCTGAACTTAGGTTTCTAGCTGCAGTTCTCTCCTAGTACACTGTCTAGGTGCATTATTGTCTTGTCTCTCCTGCTATCAACGAGTCTAGTTATCTCATTTTGTTTGACCTCTCTGCTCCTGACCCCAGTTGGTATTTTAATCCTGTGCTGCCTTACTTGACCTCGGACTGTCTGACTACGTCTCTATTTGTGCCCTTTGTGTTTCGTGTTCTGCCTCTGATCCGTAGGCCAGCTGCTGCAGGGCCAGGAACTATCCTGGTTTGACACTTGAGATTACCCTAAATCCCCAATCCTATCACCACCATCAGAAACTCTAGTGAAAACCAGGTAGTTGTTTACTTACGCTTCACCAAGGTAAGCCTGACCAGTGCCAACCCTCTGCCGTCACACATCTGAATCACAGATCTGAGAGGGTTGTCAGGAATGTATATAGTGACCAACTATCTTTGATTGGACCCCAATAAAACTTTTGAGGGAAGGTTCTTGGACATCTCTACTTTCCTATACCCCCTCCTGGCATCCAAGTGCAGGAAAGTTTGGGCCATCGGCAAAGGTCCGTGAACGCCCCAATCCTGGTGACAGTCAGAGTCTTCCCATGGGACACCAATTTAGGCAGATGGTGTTAATTCTGCAACAGTGTCCTTGAGACCCACAGTGACAATGTAACCCACAGTAACTGGCTTGAAGTTGCCAAAGGCCCTCCCAACTGCTGAACCCACAAGACAACAGCTACATTGGGCCCATGGGCCTTGGAAGTGGGGTTCGTCTTCTGCTTCTCTGGGAAAGCGGTACTAATATGTACAGGTTGGTTGAAGGTAAAACACCGGCGAGAATCAGATGGAGGTCGGATAATGAAAGATGGAGTGAGATCTCCTGATGATCAACTGGCAGGGGCATTGGTGGTGGTTGTCGGCTTATCCCCTTTCCAGCTGATGATGGATGACTTCCACACCTCCGGTGTATGGTTGGCTTCGTAGGTATCAGAGGTCAGGGCTGCCGTGACGGCCTCCTTTGGCTCTCGGTCCATCATATCATCATGCTGCACCTCCAGACGGCAAAGATGAAGAAATTGGTCTTTTACCATAAGGTCCTTCAACTCATTGAAAATGGCAATCGATAGTCCCTGGACCCACTGCTTTAAGTTGGTTCAGAGCCCATCCACCACATTACCGTAGCTGTCGTCTACGTTTGATGGTCCAGAACCTTCTCCAGTACACTTCTGGAGTAAGCTGTTATTTTTTTATCAGGATCTGTTTGATGGCCTCATAGTCTCCATCTCATTCTCAAAGGGGAGCAGCAAATGTCTCCAGTGCTTTGCCTCGTAGTACTGGCGTTAAGAATCAAGCCCACTGGTCATTGGGCAAGTGGTACTGTCTGCAGGCCTTTTCACTTCCTCTCAAAAATGTATCCAGGTCTCCTTCCTTTTACATTATAGGAAAATGCTCAGTACGGTGTTTAAAGGTTTTGGCATTACTGAATTCACTGCTCTGTGGGATAGATTGCTCCCTCTGGAGTTGAGCTACCTTCAGCTGGTGCTCTCACTTAGCTTCTTGCTCTCATGCTACAGCCCCTTGCTTGGCTTGGGTCTGTCACTTCACAGCCTCTAGCACAGTTTGTTGTTTGGCAGCCTCTCACTCTTGGAATTGCTGAATGAGTCGCTCACAATCATCTGCGTTGAGTTGCAGTAGGGCCAACTGCAGGTGAAGGTTCACGATACCCTAGTTGCTGATGTGTCTTGCATCCGTAGGTGGGACCTCTGCAGCACCACCATCCAGGTCTTGTCTCACAATCCCTGCATCAGGGCTCGAGTAATAGACGTGTTCCATGTCCCGTTGCAACAGCTCAGTGATCATTTGCTGCCCGATTTTGCCAGTGGTATCAATTTGTCTCATCATACAGATGGCAACAAGAGCCTCCTTCTTCTGCTGTTTTTACCAGGCCTCCCCAACTGCAGCCATGATTGCCAAACAAAAGATAAGACAGAAAACAAGAGAGGAGAGCCTCAAATTTCTGAACAGAATACTCACAGGGACTGTGCAAGTTTTTGTGACAGGATTGATTGCTCGAACCAGATCACTTATTGCGCAGGATGGCACTGGAGAGATCACACAGAATCCCTCTGCTGCCACCACATGTGATAAACCAGCACCTCGCCTCCCCGCCTGACGTCACTACAGTATTATGTCAGAAGGATCATGTAATGCGGTTTCCTCATTTTCACCAACGTGATGTTCCACACCCCCTGGGGACACGTAAGGTCAGCTTGGTACAGTTTTGCAAAGACTCCCCTTGTCCACATGGGCCCAAGGAGGCACGGGGAGTGAGAGGATGTGGCCCATACAGTCACTGACTTGGTAGCGCACTCACTCACAACCTTGACAGAGACTGAGAGGCCTCTTTCACTAGCACCAGTGAAACAACCCTAACCCTAGGATTGCCACTAGTTCCTCATTAGATATAGGCCCGGTCCATTAACGGGATTATAGTGGGCCAGAAACCATCCCTGATAGCATGGAAAGTTAAGTCAAGAAATGAACGTGTGGATTCGTGGATTGAGATAAAAGAGCAGGCCAAGGTTACATTATGTATTTAATCACCTAAAGCAGGGGTGTCAAACTGCATTCCTCGAGGGCTGCAAACAGGTCATGTTTTCAGGATTTCCTTGTACTGCACAGGTGATAATTTAATCACCAACTCATTATTTGTGTAGGTGATTAAATTATCACCTGTGCAGTACAAGGAAATCCTGAAAACATGACCTGTTTGCAGCCCTCGAGGAATGCAATTTGACACCCCTGACCTAAAGGGTATACTAGACAATACACTGTATATACGATGGTTATACATATACAATGGTCAGATATGCAAAGACAGATAGTGGTAGGACAAAAGATATAAGCAGATGGATTGTGTCAATTACCGGGTTGATGTTGTGCACTGGGCCGCAGGGGGCATGAGCTGCCAGATGGTTCGTAGGTCCTTCACAGCACGTTACTTGACGTAACCATCCTTTCGAAGTGGACTGCATGCATAACAGAGAGGCCACATGGCCTTACACTGGCCTTTATTACCTTTGAGTCACTCCCTTTCTACCCTTTGGGCTGAACCGTAAATCAGCTCCCTTTGCCTCTAGCAGCTTAAAACTCCAAAACTTAAGATGGATCATAATTCCTTAATGGACAGTCCTAGGAAAACTGTTTTGGCGCCATCAGATCTGGCCAGGGACCTGCTACGCATCGAGACTAAACACATGTTTGCTATCTGGTTCCTACTAGCCATTCTACTTATCTCCTCACACTGTGGTGCTGGAACGGATTAAGATTCTGGAAGACATTCTGTCCGGTCCAGAGATCTCGAAAATGTAACCAGTATTGAACCAGGAATTACAATAAGTCCATATTCGCCTTTTGAAATCATAGCTGTCAGAACAAAGAAGTTGGACCACATGGCAAGCAAGCCTTTTGTTCTGAACTTAGCTGGCTCAAGGTGTGAGCTCTGTCACTCACAACCTTTTGAGGCTTGACTACCTGGTGCCCTATTACAGTTGCACACATTCTTGACACTTATGCTCTATATCCCACTGCTTGCCTCCAATTTGTGAGGAAACCACCTGAGGAATCAAGCAGATCCCCCACCACTGCTGCCAATTTGTCATTAGAACACACTCCACTGCCTCCAATCTAAAGGACAGTTACTCAATTGATGGACAAGACCATGGCTGTTTTCACTACTAGGTGTAGTGCTATGGCCGGCGCCCAAGCATAGTGTTCCCTTCTCCCTCCATGCAGTGACATCAGCTTACTCACTGCCCCGACCTTCCGGATTGGTCCCGTCATACTGCCTGTCTACCTTCATGCATGCCTCACTGTGGTCCTGCGGTGTGCCTAATTCACACGTGTGCACTCCCCTGCTTTTAAAGGGGCAGCGTGCGCACATAGTGAAATACTCCCAGCTGTCTGGTGGGAGGCATTTAGTTGATGTATGCACATGCAAGGTGTCTCCCAGCCAATAGCTGGGACTCTGGGAGGCATCTTGTATAAAAGGCACCCTCCCCAATAGGGAGGTGCCTGAGTACCTATAGTTACGGGGGTGATTTGGTGTGTGCAACTGTATACTGCCAGGTCCCCCATCCCTAGTCTCTTAGGCTTCTTTCACACGTCAGTGTCTCCGGTACGTTTACTGACAGTTTTCTCATGTACCGGAGACACTGACACACGTAGACCCATTCAAATGAATGGGTCTATGCACATGTTTCCGTGTTTTCACGGAGCGTATGTCCGTGTGCAAAACACGGAGACATGTCCGCTTTCCTCCGGCAGCACGTACCGCAATACGTCCGGCACACATGCACACGGAGAACAGTGTGCACTCTCCTCTGTGTGCACGTACCGCCCGCAGGAGAGACGGCGCTACAGTAAGCGCTGTCCCCACTGCGTGTGGTGCTGAAGCCAGCATTCATTCCTTCTCCCCAGCAGCGTTCGCTGGAGAGAAGGAATGAAAAATCAAGGTTTTTTTTTGTTTGTGTTAAAAATAAAGCTTGGGGGTCACCTCCCGCCTCCCATCCCCTGTGCGCCCACCCGCTTGCTGAGAAATACTCACCCAGCTCCTGCGATGTATGCTCTCAGCGCCGGCAGCAGGTCCTGTGTGAGCGGTCATATGGTACCGCTCATTACAGTGATGAATAACCGGCCTTAAAGATATTCCCATATCCGGTGTCTCGTTAGTTCAGTTGTTCTTGTTTCCTGTGACCGCTTTGGTGGTGTCCGTATCTTGAAAATGCAATTGTGATATCTGTACCCCATGGCCACATCAGCTATACCTGAACTGTTACCCCAGACCTGTATGTCTAAACCTGTCCCAAGTGGCTGTCCTGCCTGCACAGTCTGAACCTGTCCCAAGTGGCCATCCTGTCTGCACAGTATGAACCTGTTCCTAGTGGCTGTCCTGCCCAGGAATCTGGACTTACTGGTTAAGAACTTTGTGGTCAGCTGCTACTGGCCGCCGCCCTGGAGTGGCACTTGGCAGCTACCTGCCGCACTAGCCTGACCTCACTACTAGAGGCTCCAGTTAACACCAAAGTACTATATAACTAAAGCAATTGTTACCATCCACCTCTCGTGTCTCCCCTTTTCCTCATAGTTTGTAAGCTTGCGAGCAGGGCCCTCGTTCCTCCTGGTATCCGTTTTGAACTGTGATCTCTGTTATGCTGTAATGTCTATTGTCTGTACAAGCCCCCTCTATAAGTTGTAAAGCGCTGCGGAATATGTTGGCGCTATATAAATAAAAATTATATATATATATGTATATATATATATATATATATATATATACTGCTCAAAAAATTAAGGGAACACTTAAACAACAGAATATAACTCGCAAGTAAATCAAACTGTCCACTTAAGAAGCAACACTGTTTGACAATCAGTTTCACATGCTGTTGTGCAAATGGAATGGACAACAGATGGAAATTATTGGCAATTATCAAGACACACTCAATAACGGAGTGGTTCTGCAGGTGGGGACCACAGACCACATCTCAGTACCAATGCTTTCTGGCTGATGTTTTGGTCACTTTTGAATGTTGGTTGTGCTTTCACACTCGTGGTAGCATAAGATCACTGTGAGAAATACCTATCGCCTCCCGCTCGTCCCTGATTTGTACAACCAATTATCGGGTCAGCTCCAGCAGTGGCGCCGTTTGCTTTATTAGGCCGGCGTCACACACAATGTATAAAAAATATCGGTCCGTTTTTCACGGACGAGAATCGCACAAATGTTTCATGAACACTGATACGTATGTAATCCGTGTGCAGTGTGAGGATGCGATTTTCTGGCATGTAAGCATCCGTGTGACATCCATATGTCGAGATTTTCTCGCCGGCTTGCAAAATGGACATATAATAGATCCATGGCTTCAAATATTCTTGAAAACATATATACAGTCTATATATATATATATATATATATATATATATATATATATATACACACAGTACAGACCAAAAGTTTGGACACACCTCATTTAAAGATTTTTCTGTATTTTCATGACTATGAAAACTGTACATTCACACTGAAGGCATCAAAACTATGAATGAACACATGTGGAATTATATACTTAACAAAAAAGTGTGAAACAACTGAAATTATGTATTATATTTGAGGTTCTTCAAAGTAGCCACCTTTTGCTTTGATGACTGCTTTGCACACTCTTCGCATTCTCTTGATGAGCTTCAAGAGGTAGTCACCAGGAATGGTCTTCCAACAATGGTTTCTGTCCTGATCCTGGTCCCAGTCCGGTGTGTTTCTCTGCCCTTCTTACTTGCGGTAAGTGTCGCATTATATATGCTTACTATTGGTGACTCTGTGTCACCTTATTGCATTCATTATTTCGGCGGCTGCTTGCGGCTTCTATGTGTTACTAATGAGCTGATTTCTTCAGACTGCTTCATTTCTTGGGCATTGCACACCGGAGGATTTCTGATCCTTTTTACCATCCTTAAGGCACTTTTTATCCATGTAATATATTATGGTTGTACTTCTGTCATGTGTGTATTATCACTTTGTACACTTCAATAAATTTATATACCCGTTATACTCCCTCTTTCTCCTTGCTTTCATTATGATTATGGAGTGGGTTGCCTTTGCTCTAGGCTATGGGTCTTTCACTACTATTTAGCGTGAATAGCTCCTTTTCCCTCTTTAAAACATGCGTTCTGGTTTTGTTGTAGTAATTGTTTCTGTGTTCATCACAGTTTTTTCCAGATTTACCATGGACTTTAGCGCCCGGGACTCCACTTGGCGGGCTCAAATCGATGATGCTTTCAAGGATGGTTTGGATGGGGGCTTGGACGGATTGGGAGGGGATTTACAGGAGTCTATAGCCCAGTTTAAGGAGCTCCTCCGTAAGAGGACTAGAGTTTGGTGGAACCATGCCTATTTTGAGAAATATCTGGAAGGGAAATTAATCCCCCGTGGCTTGAGAATACATATGTTCCCATCCTTCCCCATTCCTGAGGGTGACTTTAAAGATAAATGGGAGGAGCTCTCTAATACATGCTCTTTAGGCTATATGACGCTCCTTAAGAAGATGGACTCACAGACATTGAACAGCATAGAAATTGAAATTGAGTCCATTCAACTAATTCTAAAAAGGGAGATGTCTACCGACGCACTCAAAAAACTGAATGATACTATTGACGTTGATCTGCAGAAATGAGCAACTGAAATACAGAATAATAAAGCGAGAAAGTTCAGGCGTGATGTGCGTGACAAACAGACTGCTAATGTTTATAGATGGCGTGGTCAGGGTGATCGTTCACGTTCCCGCTATAGGAATTTGTCAAGTTCCAGGTCGAGGTCGCGATCTGCAGCTTCAAATATCTCTCTGGATGCACAACAGACTCAGACGCCAGAAGATACAGTAGGACCCACCACTTCACAGAATAGAATTACCACCAGACAGACATCTAAGAACAAAGGTTCAGCTGGGAGACGGCAGGGCATGGGTACCCAGGGTGGCCTCCAGGTACTCAATTTATCTATGAGAACGTTCACCAGTACACAAATAGCAGTGTTAAGTAAAGGCCTGACGTTTTCACCTACCCACCCTTTTGATTTTTTTACAGCGTTGAAGGACCTTCACCTTTTTTCTAGAAAATTAATTTTGCGGAAATTGCACCACAAGAATCACGATCCTATTGCCTCCTTGACTGAGACGGAAAGAGAAACATTGCGGATTTTGGAGGAATTGTTGGACGAGCAATCCCCGACACCTCAAGGTAGGTTTCCACCTGCCATCATGCCCAGATCAACGAGGTTTCCCCTCTTGTCACTTTGTTCAGCGATTGACCTGTTTACCAAGTTGGTAAGTGCAGATTTAAAAAAACTTTCGTGAAAACGTTAATTTGACAACTTGACGCATAACCAACGGTCAGCCATTAAGGAACTTCAATCTTACACTATTGTAGTTTATAAACCAGCTGACAAGGGGGGAAACATCGTGATCTGGCCATGTGGTCAAGGATACCATCACATATACCAAACTCACCCATAACCCAATGCTCTTTTTCGTCTCAGCTACAAGTGATACTTATTCGTGCTTTGGATGAGGGCATAATTGACAAAAAGGTGTGGGAGGGATTATCGGTCAGGTCCCCCAAGGTACCCACTTTTTATCTTTTACCAAAGGTCCACAAGGACGCAGTCAACCCCCCGGGACGTCCGATCGTGTCAGGCATCGACGGTCTCTGTGACCCGATTTGTAAGTTCATACTTTTACCTTAAACCGTTGGTCAAGATCCTACCGTCGTGTCAGGGACACGACAGACGTCCTTACTAGGGTGGACGGGGTCCTTGTGGATCCTGGGGTTCTCCTGGTTACTGCAGATATACAAACATTGTATACCTGCATAGACCATGAGCACGGCCTGGAAGCCGTTCGCCTCTTCCTGGGAGCCTCCGATCTGGGCAGCCCTCGGTGCGACCTTATCCTCGAGCTGTTGCGCTTTATCCTTACCCACAATTTATTTGTATTGAAAGACTCGTATTATCTTCAGAAACGCGGCACAGCCATGGGTGCGCCCTGTGTGCCCTCGTACGCCAATCTCTTCCTGGGTTTCTGGGAGAGATCTTTGTTTGGCGATGGGGGGGCCCAGGCCGCCGACCATGTGCTGTGCTGGCTTAGATATATAGATGATATTCTATTTTTGTGGGGGGGGGGGGGAACGGCGCAGCAGCTCGAGGATTTCATGAGTCAGCTGAATGATAATCCGTTTAACATCTCTTTAACTTACCAATATGATATGAGTCATATTGATTTTCTTGACATGTCTGGAGATTGACAACACACGTGACGTCCAGACTGATGTCTTTAGAAAACCAACTGCGGTTAATTCTTTACTTCATGCTGACTCGGCACATAATCCAGCCACTGTGAGGGCCATCCCGGTCGGACAGTTCTTGAGGATGAAGCGAATTTGCTCGACAGAGGACAGGTTTCAGGCCCAGGCTGTTGCCCTTAAGGCACGCTTTGAGGCACGCGGCTACAGCCGGAGGTGCGTCAGGCGTGGCTATGATAGAGCCAGGAGGACACACCGTAGGGATTTACTTTACACGACAGGTGTCAAAGCCAATGCCGGGCTAAAGGACTCAAAAATAAGGTTTATTACAACATATAACCATGAATGGGGAAATGTGAGGGATATCCTTGCCCGGCACTGGCCAATCTTAACAACGGAGCCATCCCTGGTTCCTGCCCTGGGCGACTTTTCCTCCATGACAGCAAGGAGGTCTCCCAAATTAAACAATATGCTTGTCCGGAGCCATTATGTTCTTCCAGCCAGTAACCCCTTTGGCACTCGAGGTCCTTCACTCGGATGTTTTCAGTGCGGCCATTGTTTGGCCTGCGCCAATATTATACGGACAGCTTCCTTTACATCATCTGACGGATCCAGGACATTTTCCATTAGGCACCACATATCCTGTGGCACCACGAATGTTATATACTAAGCCACATGTGGGTGCTCTCTAATTTATGTGGGCCTAACGTCAAGGGAGCTCCGCATATGTACTAGGGAGCATGTACGTGACATCCGGGCAGCAAGGAGCGTAGCCGATGCCTGAGCTGAAGACGATACCCCGTCACTTCAAATTACATCATGACTGTGACGCGGGGTCGCTCCGGGTCAGGGGCATCGACTGTGTCCATCTGGGTACACGAGGGGGTAACTATAAGATACCGGCACAACGTGAAGCCAGTTGGATTGTCAGACTCAACACAGTCGCACCAAGCGGCCTGAACGAATCGCTTAGTTTTGCCTCATTTCTTTGAACTTTGTTGTTCTGTAATATTAATATCCTGTTTTTAATGTACACTCCCCTGCATTCCTCTCCCTCGTTCCACTCCCTTCTTAATGGGAACAGACTTTCATTTTCTGGTTCCTGTTTTTATTTTGGTTTTGTCTTATTTCTATTATACCATTTGTATGTCTTATTTGTGTTTTTCTTTTTATAGTTTTTGTCCTATTCTGTTGTCATGTCGGGATGGTCATTTATGGTAACTTGTTCCAGTGGAGGATCTGACATCAAGTCCACAAGAGGAGACAGACTGTTTGTCCCATGAACATCAAAGAATATGCTATACATGTTTTATAATTATTTCTCCTCTTGTGGTATTGTTATTCTATGGATGTTTTTTTTATCTCCCCAGGTATATTGTTGGCTATTTATACTCTGCGGCGTCATGCCCCTTTAAAACTTATTCATTTATACCTGTGGCCATACGTCTAGATCCTCCCCCATTGCTATTTATTGGTGTATGCGCAGACACTATATCTCCTGCATTGGTGGCAGTGCGCATGCGCCGGTTCCGTCCGGTTTCCTGCTCCCGGGCGGCGTCTTTGTGGTCTCCCACGTGTGACCGGGGGTTCCTCCCCGCTCGCACGTTGTGATGCCTGACGCCGTTCCCTGGCACAGGACCCGCCGGCCGACTGGCGCATGCGCAGCTCTTGCCACACTGCATTGGCCGATCTCGAGCATGTGACTAGTCACATGTCCCAAACCCGGCCCATATCTAGGTCCTTTTCGGCATACAGGCAACTTCCCCTTGAGAAAGCGGTAACAACAAGAGCAAAACGCGTGTTACGACCTGCCGCTTGGGGGTTTCTGTCCTGATCCTGGTCCCAGTCCGGTGTGTTTCTCTGCCCTTCTTACTTGCGGTAAGCGTCGCATTATATATGCTTACTATTGGTGACTCTGTGTCACCTTATTGCATTCATTATTTCGGCGGCTGCTTGCGGCTTCTATGTGTTACTAATGAGCTGATTTCTTCAGACTGCTTCATTTCTTGGGCATTGCACACCGGTGGATTTCTGATCCTTTTTACCATCCTTAAGGCACTTTTTATCCATGTAATATATTATGGTTGTACTTCTGTCATGTGTGTATTATCACTTTGTACACTTTAATAAATTTATATACCCGTTATACTCCCTCTTTTTCCTTGCTTTCATAAATAAAAATTATTATTATTATAAAAGCCACCTGTGCAGCCTCCCCGTCTGACCAGAAATGAACTCTGTAGCATGGGAAATGTTTTGAACATTTTCCTACGCTGACAGTTCACCGTGGGTCAGCTGGGGAGTCTGTGCATGCTCGGTGACGTCAGCGGTAGTCGGCCCCGCCTACCGGTGAATAGATTTTTTATCGCATAGCACTCGTCCGTATTACGGTCTAGTGTTACTCCGGCCTTAAAGAAAATGCTTTATGTCTGCCTGTTTTGGTCCAGCCCGATCCATCAGAACCGTTCATTATTGAGGTGGATGCATCGGAGGTGGGGGTGTTGTCCCAAGGACCCGCCCCTTTGACTAATCTGAGAACCTGTGCCTTCTTCTCAAAAAAATTCTCTCCTGCTGAGAGAAATTACGATGTTGGGAATCGGGAGCTTTTAGCCATTAAGTTGGCCTTCGAAGAATGGAGACACTTTTTGGAGGAGGCTGTTCATCGGATCACGGTGATTACGGACCACAAGAATCTGTCTTATATTGAGTCTGCCAAACATTTGACTCCCAGACAGGCAAGGTGGTCACTTTAATTTTTCCATCACCTTTCGATCAGGTTCCAAGAATGTCAAGGTGGATGCCTTATCTCACAGCTTGGATCCGATATCACCTCCTGAACCTCTTTCCTCCATTCTTCCGCACGGGGTGGTTGTGGCAGTGATATCCTCAGAAATGGATCGGGAGATTTGTGAGGCTCATTCTCTTTGCTCCTCCGTCATTGCCTGACAACAAGCTCTTTGTCCCTATTCAGTACCGGTTGAGGGTGCTCCAAGAGTTCCATGATTCTGCTCTTAGTGGACATCCTGGAATCTCCGCCACTCATAGAGCTATTGCAAGGCTGTTTTGGTGATCCTCTATGGCCTCTGATATCACCGTGTTTGTGTCTTCCTGTGAAACGTGTGCCCGTGCTAAAGCTTCCCATAACCGGCCGGCCGGGGAATTGGTGCCATTGCGAATAGAGCTTGGACTCATTTGTCCATGGACTTTATCACTGATCTCTCTCCTTCCAATGGCAAAACTGTGGTCTGGGTCGTGGTGGACAGATTCAGTAAACAGGCGCATTTTGTACCTTTATCAGGATTGCCTAATGCTGAAACATTTTCTAAGTTGCTTGTTGAACACATGGTGCAATTGCATGTGTGGTGTGGTTTCGGATAATGGGGTACAATTTGTGTCCAAATTCTGGAGGGCTTTTTGTAAAAGGTTAGGTATTAGTTTGGCCTTCTCCACAGCCTATCATCCCGAAACCAACAGTCAGACGGAGAGGACCAATCAGTCTCTTGAACAAATTTTGCGGTGTCTTGCCACATCCCGGCAGGATGATTGGTATTCTTCATTGCCAGTGGCTGAGTTTGCCTTCAATAATTGTATTAATCAGTCCATGGGCAATTCTCCGTTCTTTTGTAATTACAGCTTTCACCCTCATTTTGATGAGTTTTCCAGGATGGACTTGGGGTGTCAAGGGGCTGATTCAGCGGCTGAGGGAGGGGTGGAGGGAGGCCCAGGGGAACAATGGGGAGGCTCAGGGCAAATATAAACATTTTGCTGATAAGCAACGATCTACAGGACCTATTTTCCTGGTGGGAGATCAAGTATGGTCGTCTACCAAGAACATTCAGCTGAAAGTTCCTTCTGCTAAGCTAGGTCACGGGTTTATAGGTCCTTATGAAATTATAGAGGTTGTCAAGACATTGGCCTTTCACTTACACCTACTTCTGTCGCTTCGGATCCCCAATGTGCTACATAAGTCTCTCCTGAAGTCATTTGTACCTTCCTCTGCTAGGTCTCCATCTCCTCCGGTCTCTGTGGGTGGTCAGATTGAGTACGAGGTGGAGCAGATTGTGGATTCGCGCATGTTTCGCAGTTCACTGCAGTGTTTGGTCCACTGAAGAGGTTACAGTCCTGAGGATTGATCCTGGGTCCCGGGGCGATTGGTTCATGCTGATCGACTGGTTCGGGCGTTCATGCGGTTTCCTGGGAAACGTAGCCCCCCCCTTGAGAGGAGGGTACTGTCTTGATCCAGATCGGGTTTTGGGTCCTGTTTTCCTGGTCTGGTTATGCCAGGGGTTAACCTTTCTCAGCCTCAGTTTGGGTTCATGTTGGCTATTTATCACCGCTGCTTCCTGCAGGTGATATCAGTTATAGTTTTTGCCTACGGCTGCTGTAGCTGATTGTTCTGATTTATCCTGCTACGTTAGTTGCCTGAACCCGTGTCTGTTTTCCCCTATTCCCGTCTTGACTCTGTTTCCCTTTAATGTGTTGACTCCCTGGTTTTGACTTGACACATATCCTGACCTGCTTCGGTCTTCTGATCTTCTCGGCTTGGCTCTGACTCTGAGTTAGTTTATTCCGTATGGTACCGCGCTACAGGTTGTTGCTTGACCCGGCTTGTTTGACTACTCTGGTGCCTCCTGGTGGTAGCCTCGCTGCTGCACAGCAGGGCTATTTGTCTAGGTGCAGTCCTCCTTCAACTCTACTGCCATCTAGTGGCGCTTGCACCTACCTGCATTGCAGCAGCGTGACAAACAAAGCACACCATTATTTTAATGAAAAGGTTAAAGGGGATTTCCAGGTTTCAGAAAACCCCTCTCCCCTGGCTGCAGACTGCTTTGAAAAACAAATTATCCAATACTCTCCAAGGCCAGTGCTGAGTCTCTGTCACTGGTCCCAGTGTCTGTTATTTTCAGCAGCACTGAAATCATGTCGCTGCAGCCAGTAACGGAGGTCAGCAGCTCTGCTGGAGTGTAAGGCACGAATCGCTCAGCTTACCGATTGGCTACACTTTCAACATCCATGCAACAGCCAATAAGACCCTGGAGCAGCGTCGGAGACTCAGGTCTGGACCTGGGGAGGGGTTTTGTTTAAATCAAACTGCAACCAGGTAAGAGGAGTTTTCAAAAACAGGAAAACCCCTTTAATGATATTAGTCCCTTCATAAGAAACATGCCCTACACCGACATGTGGATGAAAACAATGACAATTCTAAATAGACCGGACATGGTAACCTGCTAAGCATACACATTGGGAATTGTACAATATAAAATCTCCTGCAACTTTACTTTTCTTAATTATTTAGATATGGAATATGATATACATTATTTTCAAGACTACCAGTCTGAGGCTGCCCTTTTTATTTAACGAAAATATGGCAGCAGGACTTCACTCTCCCCCCAAACTATTTATATGTACATGTAGCTCTTTAAAAGAGAAGTTCAGAAATTCCTTAATCCGAGTTTGAATTGATATGCAGATGTGTCTATCACCCCAGCTCTATACCTTGTCCTGCACTGCCGACTACTGCTTGACTGACAGCGCCTTTGCCTGAAATCACAGAGCATAGAACCCATCAGTCTAGCAGGAGGTGGCGGTGGCACTGGGCAGGAAATGCTGGAGTGACAGGGGCATCAGCTCTTCCATAGCTCTTTAGCCTCATTTGCATATCAATCCAAATGTTGATTTCTCAGTAACAGAGGAACAGACTGGCCATGTAAAGGTATTGCTGGCCTTGTCTATGAAACAGTTGCATGAGCATATAGTTTGGGGGCTAAAATCCTGCTGACAGATTCCCTCGAAAGAGAACATGTCACACTCCACTTTCACTGTTTCAGCATATCAGGGGCTCTCAAAACGCGAAATGGTGTCTGCTATTGATTCCAGGCATTTTTGCGTTAAAAAAAAAAGTCAAAAGGTGTTGCTTCCCTTCCGAGCCCTGCCGTGTACCCAAATAGTAGTTTTACCCCATATATGGAGTATCGGCATACTCAGGAGAAATTGCACAACAAATTTTGGGCTGTGAAAAAGAGTAAAATGTTATTTTTTTTCCTTCCACAATGTGAAGAACACAATTCCTGTGAAGAATCAGAAACGTTAATGAACTTCTTGAATGTGGTTTTGAGGACTTTGAGGGGTGCAGGCTTTACAATGGGGTCACTTTGGGGTATTTTCTGTTATACAGGACACTCAAAGTCACTTCAAATATGGTGTGATCCCTAAAAAAAAAAAAAGTTTTGTAAATTTTGTTGGAAAATGTAGAAATCGCTGGTCAACTTTTAACCTTTATAACTTCCTAACAAAAAAATGTTTCAAAAATTGTGCTGATGTAAAGTAGACATGTGGGAAATGTTATTTATTCATTATTTAGTGTGGTATAATTATCTTATTTAAGGGTATAAAAATTTAAAGTTTGAAAGTTGCAAAATTTTCAAATTTTTTGTCAAATTTTAGATATTTTCATAAATAAGTAAATTATATCGAACAAAATATACCACTGGCATGAGGTAGAATATGTGACAAAAAAAATCTCAGAATCAGTGGGATCCGTTAAAGTGTTCCAGAGTTATTACCTCAAAGTGGCAATGGTCAGATTTAAAAAATTTGGCTTGGTCATTAACCCCTTACTGACATCGGGCGTAATAGTACGCCGATGTCGGACTCCCTCACTTTGATGTGGGCTCTGGAGGTGAGCCCACATCTTTCCGGAGACATATCAGCTGTTTTGAACAGCTGACTTTTGCCGGCAATAGCCGCGGGTGGAATTGCGATCCACCCACGCCTATTAACCAGATAAATGGCGCTGTCAAATTGGTATCGGCATTTAAATCGCGCTTCCGGGAATCGCGCCAAAAACATGCACACCGGTGATCCAGTCACGTGAATGTGGATCACCGATGTGTTGGCATGACAACCTGAGGTCTCCTGGAGACCTCTATGGTTGTCAGTGCCAGCTTACTGTGAGTGCCACCCAGTGGTTGGCACTCATTTCAAGTGAGTAAATCTGCTATATAGAGGTGATCTGAACATCGCCTATATGTAGCTGAGCCGATCGGGCTATGGCAGCTTCTAGTCTCCTGTGTACACTATTGAAGCATGCCAAAAGTATTTAAAAAAAAATGTTTTTGAAAATCTAAAAATTTTTTTTAAAAAATATGAAAAGTTCAAATCACCCTCTTTTCGCCCCATTCAAAATAAAACAATAAAAGTAAAATCAAACATATACATATTTGGTATCACCACGTTCAGAATCGCCCGATCTATCAATAAAAATAAAAGGATTAACCTGATAGCTACACAGCGTAGCGAGAAAAAAAAAAGTCAAAACACCAGAATTAAGTTTTTTTTCGTCACCGTGACATTGCATTAAAATGCAATAACAGACGATCAAAAGATCGTATCTGCATCAAAATGGTATCATTAAAAACATCAGCTCAGCATGCAAAAAATAAACCTTAACCCAACCCACGAAAAATAGAGACACTACAAGTATCGGAATACTGCGCAATTTAAAAAAAAATCTTGCTTTTAACAAAGTTTTGAATTTGTTTTCACTAATTACCGTAGATAAAAAAATAACCTAGACAAGTTTGGTGTTTATGAACTTGTAATGACCTAGAGAATCATAATGGCAGGTCAGTTTTAGCATTTAGTGAATCTAGTAAAAAAGAAACAAAAAACCAGTGTGGGATTGCACTTTTTTTTGCAATTTCACCGCACTTGGATTTTTTTTCCCGTTTTTTAGTACACGACATGGTAAACGAAAACCGAAAAAAGCTCTGGGGGTCAACGTCAAAATTAGCTTGGTCACTAAGGGGTTAAAGGGAATCTGTCACCCCAAAAATCGTATATGAGCTAAGGCCACCGGTATCAGGGGCTTATCTACAGAATTCTATAATGCTGTAGATAAGCCCCCGATGTAACCTGAAAGATACGGGAAAAAAAAAACGGTTATATTATACTCACCCAGGGGCGGTAACTCTGCAGTACAGTCCGATGGGCGTCGTGGTCCGGAACGGCGCTTCCTATCTTCATACGATGACGATCTCTTCTTGTCTTCCTGCCGTGGCTCTGGCGCAGGTGTACTTTGTCTGCCCTGTTGAGGGCAGATCAAAGTACTGCAGTGCGCAGGCACTGGGAAAGGTCAGAGAGGCTCGGCGCCTGCGCACTGCAGTACTTTGCTCTGCCCTCAACAGGGCAGACAAAGTATCCCTGCGCCAGAGCCGCGGCAGGAAGACAAGAAGAGGACGTCATCGTATGAAGATAGGAAGCGCCGATCAGGACCGTGACGCCCATTGGACCCGAAATGAACTGGGACCGCCCCTGGGTGAGTATAATATAACCTGTTTTTCTTCTCTTTCAGGAAATGCGCGTCGGGGCTCAGCGATGCCACCCCAGGTCATGTATTGCCTCCATTCCCAGCCTCCTTTGTCTCTGTCACTTTCTATATAACTCTTTATACTACTATGCATCCAGTACTATAAGTATTACTTTTTCCTTTACTTGCTGCTACCAGCTACTTGGCACTTTAGCTAAATTATTCTTTGCACTTTGTGTAGAAAAGTCCCTTTGTGAGGTCTTGCATTTTTTTGCTCTTCACTTTTACTTGTTATGATTATGCACTAAATAATTTTTGCTGCTATGAGCCACTGGGCTTTCTCGGCAATTTTGCTATATGGATTTATCTATAAATTTCTGCACTTTTCAGCAAATCTTCAATTAGTTACATAATTTAGTGTGGAGTTCAATATGAACAAGTTGTTTGCTATAATGATGTGAGCTGAGGGTGGGCTGGCATTCATTTATACTTCCTATGGGCTTATGATCTTGTGAACAATAAGTATTATCTTGCATATATTTTCCCAAGGAATAATATCTTAATATCGTATTAAAAAATTGTTATCTCCATACTATCTAGTTTCAATTTAATTATATCTGATATTGATTCTGTCTGGATTGCAGGCCTGGTGTGTGCAGCTACTTTGTATTGTATCCCCTTTATTCATATTTTATCCTTTTTAAATGTATTGTAACTATGTATGTTTAATAAAATATTACTTTTTTCTATTTTTTGGTACATGCTTCCGTTGTTTTTGTAGGGATTTATTGATTGGAAGTGCCATTTGATGGGCTGACTTTTTGGTACAATACTATAGTAAGCTGTATCTGAATGGCTACGGCACTAATCATGTTACTTTTCGTGGTCTGAAGAAACAAAAATTGAAATATTTGGCCATAATAGCTGTCACGATAATGTAGAATACCATAGCAGAGGGATTTTTGCACATGTGACCATGGTCCTGAAAGCACAAGGCAGCTTTGACACCCCGCCCTCTCTCTCCCCCCTGAATACAACAAACAATCCATATGGCCAAGACACTGGGTAACTTGAAGCTACTGTGTGAGCAGGGTGTGGCTTCAAACTGCAGGTGATCAATCCTGCAAAGCCACCTGTTGTCCCTCCATTCTCACTCAGGAATTTATTTTGTCTCAGACCTTGGAGAACATAAATATCTCTGAGACCAGTGCATATCATTAACCAGCCCTTTAGTGATGTCACAAGCTCAGAGGTATAGGTTCCTGCACTGAGCCCGGCTTTCATTTTTGCCTGGGAGCTTAATCCATGAAGAGTCTTTGTCATGCACTGTGATGTCTGGATCCTCAACCAGCATGGTTAGCCCGCAATGACTTAAGCAAAATGTGAGTGTAATCTTCTATTTTAATCCTTATTTTATTTTGTAATCTGTAATGTATATACAAATAGTCTCCTTTCTAATGTCTTTTTATCTACTATATAATTGTCACTTCCGTCCTTCTGTCACGGATATTTATTGGTCGCGGCCTCTGTCTGTCATGGAATACAAGTCGCTGATTGGTCTTGCCAGCTGCCTGTCATGGCTGCCGCGACCAATCAGCGACGGCCACAGTCCGATTAGTCCCTCCCTACTCCCCTGCAGTCAGTGCCCGGCGCCCGCTCCATACTCCCCGCAGTCACCGCTCACACAGGGTTAATGCCAGTGGTAACGGACCGCGTAATGCTGCGTGTAACTCACTCCGTTACCGCCGCTTTTAACCCTGTGTGACCAAGTTTTTACTATTGATGCTGCCTATGCAGCGTCAATAGTAAAAGGATCTAATGTTAAAAATAATAATAATAAAAAAAAATCATTATATACTCACCTTCCACCGCCTTTCCCGAACCTCGCCACGCTCCGGGAACCGCTCCATGCAAGCGGCAGGTTCCGGTGGCAAGGATGGCATGCGACAAGGACCTGCCATGACGTCACGGTCATGTGACCGCGACCTCATCACAGGTCCTGCGCGCCTGCGCGAGAAGGACCTCCCTTGACGTCACGGTCATGTGACCGCGACGTCATAACAGGTCCTGCGCTACCAACCCTGGGACCGGAAGCTGCCGAGTGCACTGCACACACAGGCGACATGACTACAAGGGCTCCCTCGGAAGGTGAGTATATGTTTATTTTTTAACCTGTGACATACGTGGCTGGGCAATATACTACGTAGCTGGGCAATATACTACGTGACTGGGCAGTATACTACGTAGCTGGGCAATATACTACGTGACTGGGCAGTATACTACATGGCTGGGCAATATACTACGTGGCTCTGTGCTGTGTACTACGTCACTGGGCAATATACTACATAACTGGGCAATATACTACGTAGCTGGGCAATATACTACGTAGCTGGGCAATATACTACGTGGCTGGGCAATATACTACGTGGCTGGGCAATATACTACGTGGCTGGGCAATATATTACGTGTGCTGTGCAATATACTACGTGGACATGCATATTCTAGAATACCCAATCCGTTAGAATCGGGCCACCATCTAGTACTTTATAAACACTGCCTAATTTTTAATGGAGTAAAATATTTACTTGCTAGCTTGTCTCTACTGCTCTATTACGAACAGTGTGTCCTCTGAAGTGAATTGCGTTACTGATTTGGGTTGGCTTCAGACCCGTTTAATCGGAGCTGGTGGCAGCATACTTTATTCTGTGCGTTTGGGAAACTGCATAGTGACGGCGTCATTGTTAATTATTGTTCCTGCCTGAGTGGGAGTAGTTAATCGCCCTCGATGTAGTGAGCCCAATAGCTAGTACATACTGCACAGCCTTTCTGGAGAGTTTCTGACCTGAGGGTAAGGGGGGCGCCAAAGAGCTGCAAGTTCCCAACTGGAACTGGGATATAGATAAATCCCCTTCAGAAGGAACCAGGGCAACCAAACAACTCCGGTTTGTGACAAATTGGTGTGAGCAGTGGGGACGATAAAGATATCCTCTCCTGGATCCCTGACATACTACTGGGATCCGTGACAGTGTTGGCAGTCACGGTGTGAATCGTGACATAATGGTGGCAGCGGTGCAACGTCCCTGTGTTGAAAGCAGTCGACAAGAGTCGACCGTTCTTGGTGCAGACCCACGCCAGCGAGTTTGGCCTCGGTGCTGTGCTCAGCCAGGTCAACTTGGGGAACCAAGAGCACTCCGCATTGTACCTGAGCCGTAAACTTCTGCCGAGGGAAGTGGCCTATTCCACCTTCAAGATGGAGTGCCTGGCCATAGTCTGGGCCCTGCAGCGCTTGCTGCGAACCAAACAACCCCGGTTCGTGACAAATTGGTGTGAGTAGTGGGGACGATAAAGATATCCTCCCCAGGATACCTGACATACTGCTGGAATCCGTGACATAGTGTTGGCAGTCACGGTGTGAATCGTGACAATAGCTATTGATAAGAATTGAGAAAAACTGGGAAGGTTTAAAAGCTAGAAGTCTGGCGGTGGCAGCATCATGTTGTGGGGGGTGCTCTGCTGCATGAGTGGCTCAACATCAGCCAGTATTGCTCAACATCAGTCAAGATGTTACAACTTGGGCACAAATGGGTCTTTTAAATGGACAATGACCACGAGCATACTTCCAGGGTCTTGGCAAAACCGTTTAAAGGGAATCTGTCAGCTGATTCATACTGCCTGAGACAAGGAGCACCATGAATCAGAGTCAGTGTGTTTTACTCTGAAACGCCATAACATTTCAGATAAAAAATCCATTTAAAAGATGACCAGGGATTAGTCTAAAAGTCTGGTCTTTAGCAGATTCTCCCTGCTCCTCACCCATTGAGAGACAGATCTTCAACTACATGTGTGTGTAGCAGAACGGGGTGGAGAGAAGCACCCGGGGACCCGCCTCTTAGACTAGGCACCTGAGTGACATGGTCCTAGGCCTGTTTTTACATGTATGCTTAAAACATATATAAATGTATGTAATTCATACTGTAAGTGGCTGAACTAAAACAGCAGGTGTCTGATTCCTGCTGCCCGTATGTCAGACAGCAAGAATCAGGTGGCAGGTTCACTTTAAAGTCAACAAAGTGGTCATCTCAAACCCCTGACCTCAATCCCACAGAAAAAGTAAATCCAGAACTGAAAAAGCATGTTCGAGCAAAGAGGCCTAGAAACCTGACCTCATTACATAAGTTATCTCCAGAGGAATGGACCAATATTCTAGCAACTTAAGGTGAGAAGCCCCTGGAAACCTACAGTACTTGAAACATTTGACCCAAGTTGGACAAACCCAAGGAATGTAACCTTCCGAGACACTGGGAATGTGATGAAAAACATAAAAGCTGAAATAAATCATTGTCTCTAGTATTCTTCCGACATTACGTGATCCTGCCTTCATTTGTATTAATATATATATATATATATATATATATATATATATACACACACACACACACACACACACACACACACACACACACACACACACACACTTAAAGTCTGTGCACATGTTGCAATTTTGTTTTGCAGATTTGTAGGATTTCCTGATACCAGCAAAGAGATCCCTGAAGTCTCATGCACACGTTATTTTTTCCTTACACATTTGCAGCAGATTTAAATCTGCCGCATGTCAGTTCTTGCAGCAATTTTGCTGAAATTTTTACCCTTAATAATGAATGGGGAAAAATCTGCAACAAAAACGCATGTAAAAGCCACGACAAAAACGTGCATATTTTACGCTGCTTAATTCCTGAAAACACATCAGCTGACTATACAGGTATACACATAGGGCAGCTTACAGAGTCCGAGTTTCTCAGGTCGATATGCTTCGATCAATTTAGCTAGAAAACGGCCTTTCGGCACTATGAACCCTTTGATGAATGACTAGACTGGAACGCAACATGAAGACATCTCCACAGTCAGGGCATGGGTAGCGTTTTAAACCTTTGTGGGTTTTCTTATGAGTGACCAGATGAGACTGCCGGATGAAATTTTGCCCAGACAAAGGGCACGACAAAGGTTCATTTTCAGCATGAAACTTTTGATGCATGATCAGACTCTTCCTCTGTGCATAAATCTTCCCGCACTCAGCACACTTATACGGCTTCTCAGCCATGTGAAGTCTCTGGTGTCGAATATAATTTTCCTTCTGTATAAACTCTTCTCCACATTGTGAACAGGTAAATGGGTTCTCCCCAGAGTGAATTCTACGGTGGAGGATCAAACTGGACTTGTTCTTAAAGAAGCCGCCACAGTCGGCACAATAAAACGGTTTGTCTGAAGTCACCATTTTTCGGTTGAAGGGAAGGATTTCCACATCGGCTGTGGATGTAGCAGTGTCTTTACCACCTGTAAAATAAAAAGGCCTTTACTGTGAAAAATAGAAATCCTGATGGATGCCACATATAGGAAAAATTATCTGGATAATAATAAGAAATCTAGTTCTAGACTAATATATCAGAATACTAAAGTGTGATATGACGGGAAAAATTTTTTATTTTCTCAAAAATGATTTTTTAGCCCACAATTTTTTATTTTCCCAAGGGTAACAGGAGAAATTTGACCCCAAAAGTTGTTGTCCGGTTTCTCCTGAGTACGCTGATACCCCATATGTGGGGGTAAACCACTGTTTGGGCACACGTCGGGGTTTGGAAGGGAAGTAGTGATGTTTTGAAATGCAGACTTTGATGGAATGCTCTGCGGGTGTCACGTTGCGTTTGCAGAGCCCCTGATGTGCCTAAACAGTAGAAACTCCCGACAAGTGACCCCGTTTTGGAAACTAGACCCCCAAAGGAACTTATCTAGATGTGTGGTGAGGACTTTGAACCCCCATGTGCTTCACAGAAGTTTATAACGCAGAGCCGTGAAAATAATAAATACGTTTTCGTTCCTCAAAAATAATTTTTTAGCCCAGAATTTTTTATTTTCCCAAGGGTTACAGGAGAAATTGGACCCCAAAAGTTGTTGTCCAGTTTCTCCTGAGTATGCAGATACCCCATGTGTGGGGGTAAACCACTGTTTAGGCACACGTCGGGGCTCAGAAGGGAAGTAGTGACTTTTGAAATGCAGACTTTGATGGAATGGTCTGCGGGCGTCATGTTGCGTTTGCAGAGCCCCTGGTGTGCCTAAACAGTAGAAACCCCCCACAAGTGACCCCATTTTGGAAACTAGACCCCCCAAGGAACTTATCTAGATATGTGGTGAGCACTTTGAACCCCCAAGTGCTTCACAGACGTTTACAACGCAGAGCCGTGAAAATAAAAAAATCATTTTTCTTTCCTCAAAAATGATGTTTTAGCAAGCAATTTTTTATTTTAACAAGGGTAACAGGAGAAATTGGACCCCAGTAATTGTTGCTCAGTTTGTCCTGAGTATGCTGGTACCTCATATGTGGGGGTAAACCACTGTTTGGGCACACGTCGGGGCTCGGAAGTGAGGGAGCACCATTTGACTTTTTGAATATAAGATTGGCTGGAATCAATGGTGGCGCCATGTTGCGTTTGGAGACCCCTGATGTGCCTAAACAGTGGAAACCCCTCAATTCTACCTCCAACACTAACCCCAACACACCCCTAACCCTAATCCCAACTGTAGCCATAACCCTAATCACAACCCTAACCACAACCCTAATTCCAACCCTAACCCTAAGGCTATGTGCCCACGTTGCGGATTCGTGTGAGACTTTTCAGCATCATTTTTGAAAAATCCGCGGGTAAAAGGCACTGCGTTTTACCTGTGGATTTACCAGTGTTTTTTGTGCGGATTTCACCTGTGGATTCCTATTGAGGAACAGGTGTAAAACGCTGCGGAATCTGCACAAAGAATTGACATGCTGCAGAAAATACAACGCAGCATTTCCGCGCGGTATTTTCCGCACGATGGGCACAGCGGATTTGGATCGGAGCACCGGGGGGTGGATTGGAGCACGGGGGTGGGATTGGAGCACGGGGGTGAGCGGACAAGAGCACGTGGGAGCGGACAGGAGGACGGAGGGGAGCGGAGCTGTGTACCGGACTTATCGGAGGACTGGGGGATGGGGGGAAATCGGTGGCGGTGGGGGGGGGTGCGGACCAGTGTTTCCAGCCATGGCTGATGTTATTGCAGCATCGGCCATGGCTGGATTGTAATATCTCACCAGTTTCACTTTCAATAGCCAATCAGAGCGATCGTAGCCACCGGGCGGGGTTGTTCGGGGGGGGGTGAATAATAATAATCTTTATTTATACAGCGCCAACATATTCCGCAGCGCTTTACAGTTTACCAGTTTCAAACACAAAAGTCATAAGTAACAACGTTAACAATACAATAAATAAAGCAAAATAAGACGACCCTGCTCGTGAGAGCTTACAATCTACAATGAGGTGGGGAGATGCACAGTACAGGTGTGTATTTACAATGATGTATTTACAATGATGGTCCAGCCATCTTCAGGGGTTGGGGAATAGATGGGGATAGTGAATGGGCTACACACACACAAACATAACATAACTTTCATTAGTGAACGTGATAGGCTGCTCTGAACAAATGTGTTTTGAGCGAGCGCCTAAAACTATGCAAATTATGGATGGTCCTAATATCTTGGGGTAGAGCATTCCAGAGGATTGGCGCAGCACGGGAGAAGTCTTGGAGTCGGGAGTGGGAGGTACGGATTAGTGCAGAGGTTAATCGAAAGTCATTTGCAGAGCGCAGTGGTCTGTTAGGCTGATAGACAGAAATGAGGGAGGAGATGTAAGGGGGTGCCGCACTTTGGAGAGCTTTGTGGGTGAGAACAAGTACTTTGAATTGTATCCTGTAATGAATGGGTAGCCAGTGTAACGACTGGCGAAGAGCGGACGCGTCTGAGTAACGATTAGCCAGATGGACGACCCTGGCTGCTGCATTAAGGATGGACTGGAGAGGGGAAAGTCGAGTGAGGGGGAGGCCAATTAATAGAGCGTTGCAGTAGTCCAGGCGGGAGTGGATCAGGGCGACAGTGAGGGTTTTAGCTGTCTCCATGGTGAGAAAAGGGCGGATTCTAGAGATGTTCTTTAGGTGTAAGCGGCACGAGCGGGCAAGAGATTGTATATGGGAGGTGAAGGAGAGATCGGAGTCAAACATAACACCCAGACAGCGCGCCTGCTGCCGGGGTGTTATTATGGTGCCACCCACGGAGAGGGAAATGTCAGATTTAGGGAGGTTAGTAGATGGTGGGAGCAGAAGAAGTTCAGTTTTGGAGAGGTTGAGTTTCAGATAGAGAGCGGACATGATGTTGGAGACTGCGGACAGACAGTCAGTGGCGTTCTGTAGTACAGCGGGGGTAAGGTCAGGGGATGACGTATATAGTTGTGTGTCGTCGGCATAAAGATGGTACTGAAAGCCAAATCTGCTGATGGTCTGTCCAATTGGGGCCGTGTAGAGAGAGAACAGAAGGGGGCCAAGGACTGAGCCCTGAGGTACCCCAACAGTGAGAGGAAGAGGAGATGAAGTGGAGCCAGAGAACAGAACACTGAAGGAGCGGTCAGAAAGGTAGGAGGAGAACCAGGAGAGAGCAGTGTCCTTAATGCCTAGTGACTGGAGCCTAGAGAGAAGGAGAGGGTGGTCAACAGTGTCAAAAGCTGCAGAAAGATCGAGAAGAATGAGCAGAGAGTGGTCACCATTACGTTTTGCTGTCAGAAGGTCATTGGTCACTTTGATGAGTGCAGTTTCTGTCGAATGTAGGGGGCGGAAACCGGACTGTGAAGGGTCTAGGAGGGAGTGAGTGGAGAGGTAACGGGTTAGGCGGGAGTATATCAGGCGCTCCAAGAGTTTAGAGATGAAGGGGAGATTGGAGACCGGTCTGTAGTTGTTTGTGCAGGATGGGTCGAGGGTGGGTTTCTTTAGTAATGGAGTAATGATAGAGTGTTTGAAGGAGGAGGGGAAAATGACAGAGGAGAGGGAGAGATTAAAGATTGTAGTTAGGTGACTTGTGACAACTGGAGAGAGAGACTGGAGGAGATGTGAGGGAATGGGGTCGGTAGTGCATGTAGTCGGACGAGAAGAGGAGAGGAGCTTGGAGACTTCTTCTTCTGTGATGGGATCGAATGTGGAGAGTGAGCCAGGGGCAATGAGGGGAGGGATGGGAGTCACTGAACTTAGTTGTTGGGAGCGGATTTCCTGACGGATATTGTCTATTTTCTCTATAAAGTGGGAGGCCAGGTCACCAGCACAAATATCTGTGATAGGGGCTTGTGCTTTTGGCCTGAGGAGGGAGTGAAAGGTGCCAAAAAGTTTCTTGGGGTTGCTGGATAGTGAGGAGATCAGGGTGGTGAAGTAGGTCTGTTTAGCGAAGTGAAGTGAAGGGCAAAGTTATAGGTCCTTAACATAAATTTGAAGTGTATGAAGTCTTCTGGTGTGCGTGTTTTCCTCCATAAGCGTTCAGCACACCTAGAGCATCGCTGGAGAAATCGGGTTTGCGATGTAAGCCAGGGCTGTTTTATTCTGTGTTTGGAGGTTCTGAGGGTGAGGGGAGCTACTTAGTCAAGGGTGCTTCTAAGAGTGTCATTGAAGTGATGTACAGCCAGATCAGGACAGGAAAAGGAAGAGATTGGGGACAATGATGAGCGTAGGGAGTCTGAAAGTGTAAGAGGGTTAATGGCTTGTAGATTTCTGACTGAATGGTGTGTAGGAGGGTGCTGGGGTGAGCGAGGATATGTGAGTGTGAAGGAGAGAATGTTGTGGTCAGAGAGGGGAAGCGGTGAGTTATCTAGGTAGGAGATTGAGCAGAGTCGGGCAAAAACCAGGTCCAGGGTGTTACCGTCTTTGTGTGTTTCAGAGGTTGAGAGCTGTGAGAGGCCGAGAGAAGTGGTTAGTGACAGAAGCTGGGATGCAGATGTGGAAGTGGGGCTGTTAATGGGGATGTTGAAGTCTCCCAGGATAAGGGTTGGTAGTTCTGAGGACATGAAGTGCGGCAGCCAGGCAGAGAAATGGTCCAGGAAGCGGGTGGGTGAGCCTGGGGGCCAGTATATGACCGCTACTCTGAGGGAGAGGGGACGAAAGAGCCTGATTGTGTGGACCTCAAAAGAAGGGAAGGAGAGTGATGGAACTGAGGGGATGACCTGGAAAGTGCATTGTGGGGACAGGAGTATGCCAACTCCACCACCAGGTCTGTTTGTGGGTCTCGGGGAATGGGAGAATTGTAAGCCACCATGGGTAATGGCAGCAGGAGAGACAGTGTCAGAATCCTGAATCCAGGTTTCCGTGAGGGCCAGCAGATTCAGAGAGTTTTTCAGAAAGTAATTGTGTAGGAAAGGAAGCTTGTTACATACAGACCGTGGATTCCAAAGGGCACAATTAAAAGAAGGAGGAGATGAAGGAGTGCAATTAATATTAGTAAGATTATTAAGGTTTCGATGTGAGGTAGGGTAGAGGTTGAGGTTGGTAGATGGTGGACCGGGGTTTGGGGAGATGTCTCCTGATATCAGCAGGAGTAGGAAGATAAAAAGCAAGTAGCTTTTGGGATTGTATGAAGTTTTTTTATGCAGTCTGTTTGGGTAAGATGGACTGAGGTTTTTCCCCTGGGCTAAAGTACCACTCCCCCTGTCCCTGCAGATCGGGTGAAATTGGAGTTAACCCTTTCATCCGATCTGCAGGGACGCGATCATTCTGTGACACAGCATATGCATCACAGGTCGGATTGGCACCGACTTTCATGACGCATACGCTGTGTCACAGGTCGGGAAGGGGTTAAGGACAATTCCTCCATGGCAGTGGTATAGTTTTTCTATTAAACAACTCTGATAGGTGTGAGGTCAAGGCTTTTGTTTTGCGGGGTGAACAACCCCTATACTTGAGACTTTTTAGGTAAGAGGATTCTGTCTCCTTGGACCTCCATTAATAAGACAGGGCAGAAAAGCCACTAAAGACTATCTCCCATTCTGCTGGACTCCATGAGGCTGCCTTTAGCAATAAAGTAGACAGAGATTCTCCATACTAGATGATGAAGCAGGAAAACAAAGCAAAATTTACCACACACCTGAACTGATGTTTGATGCAACCTCTTCTTCATTAATTTTGATGCAGGATTTAATTTCTTCTGAATTAATAATTTTCACACCACTAACATCATTGTCCTAGGAGACACAGAATAAGCATGATCATGATGGAAGATCTTATCTTCTTTTGATAGGAACTTACAATGGAACTGCAACATTTTATGGTACAATGTCATTACAGTATGTCATTATTTAAAAAACAAAACAACAAAGTCATCATCAAAATCACACTGCCGTGAGCAAGGCATTCATTCTACCTACAGGAAATATGGAATATACATGTTCTGTATTATTCGGACTATAAGACGCACCCCAAATATTCAGAAGGAAAATGGGAAAAAATAATTAATGCGTGAAATGGGGGTCCGCCTTACAGTCCTGAATTCAACTTTCCCAGGGAAAATCGGCAGCAGAGTAACAGGGGGTGTTTGGTGGTCCAGCGATGATATGACCCAGACTGGTGCACAGGTTCGGCGGTGCAGGGGGCTATGGAGATTTGTGAAAGCCCAAAGCCCCTGCACATCCATTGCTGTGATGCGGATGTCTCCGGGAAATCCCATCCCAGTCTGGTGCTGCAGGGCGATGATCTCGCTCCCATCCCAGCCTGGTGCTGCAGGTTCGGCGGTGCTCAGTGGTGAGGGTGCTAAGGCGACATTTTGCGAAAGCCCGAAGCCCCCGCACTTCTATTGCCTCAATTCTCTGGCCTCCGGGAAAATGGCCGCTGGAGGTGGCGCATGCGCAGATTAAGATATCGGAAACGAGATCTCGGGAACCGAGATCTCAATCTGCCAATGCCGCCTCTGTCGGCCATTTTCCCGGAGGCCACAGCATCGAGGCAATAGAAGTTCAGGGGCTCTGGGCTTTCACAAAATGTCGCCGGAGCCCCCCACACCATCGAGCACCGCTGAACCTGCCGCACCAGGCTGGGATGGGAGCGAGATCATCGCCCTGCAGCATCGGACCACTGGAAGAATCAACCGACTCCTGCTGCCACCACGCTAACTGTAAGTACATTCCGACTATAAGACGCACCCTCTGTTTCCCCCCCAATGTTTGGAGGGGAAAAGTGCATCTTATAGTCCGTAAAATATGGTAATTTAATGTATTTATTTATGAGATATTATATACAGTGCCTTGAAAAAGTATTCATACCCCGTGAACTTTTCCACATTTTTTCATGTTAAACCCACAAACTTGAATTTTTTTATTGTGATGTTATGTGATATACCAACACAAAGTAGCAAGTATTTGTGAAGTGTAGAAGAAATGATTCATGATTTTCTAAAGCCCCCGAGTCAATACTTTGTAGGACCAGCTTTTGCTACAATTACTGCTTCAAATCTTTTGATGTTGGTCGCTAACAGCTTTGCCATTCAAACACATGAATATGCTTTGATCTAAACCACATTGTAGCTCTGACAGTATGTTTAGGATCGTTGTCCTGCTGGTAAGACTTCCCAGTCTCAAGTAATAGGATATCCTGCAGGTTGCCCTGTGTGTCACTCAGTCCGTCTTCCCATCAACTCTGAGCAACTTCCCTATCACTTCTGAAGAAAAGCGTCCCCACAACATGTCACCACTATGATTGATCTTGGGGATGGTGTTTTTAAGATGATGTGCAGTGTTCATTTTCAGCTTCACATAGCATTTTGAATTTAGCCCCAAAAGTTATACTTTGGTCTCATCTGACCAGAGCATGTTCTTCCATATGCCATATAGGGGACACAGCTAGCATGTGAAAGACCTGTATCCAATCTTTCATGAGATTTTACCTAATCATCTAGACATATAGCAGTAGAGGAGACCTCAAGTAGTGTTTGAGCAGTTACATTGACCCCTAAACTTCTTTTTTAAACCTCCATTCATGCACTGCAAATTGAAATGCAAAACTGACTGTTTTTCTAAAGTCATTTAGGGCTTATTCACACAATGCATTCTTTGCTGCATTTCAACCGCAGAAAAAATGCAGCGTTTTACAGCACCAGCAAAGTGAATGAGATTTCTGAAATCTCAAGCACATGCTTATTTTTTCCTTGCAAATCTGAAAAATCTATTTTTTTTCCTTTCAACGGTTTAGTAATGTTTTTCACACATTCAAGTGAATGGGGAAAAATGCAAGTAAAAACTGAGTATTTTATGCAGCATTTTTTCTGCCAAGAGCCTATTCCTACTTATTCGATCATCATTAAAACTTAATAATGAAATATTTTTTTCCATTTTTTTTTTGTTTAATCTTGGGTGCTTCCTATAGTCCGAAAAATATATAATCTTTCTTGGCCACACAGTTAAATTTAGAAATTTCAATATTCCTTATATCGTCTGCCCAATTTTGAGACTTCAGGACTCTGCAACTCATCATTATTTTTCCGTGGACAGCTGCGTAATCATGCGCTGTCTCTTCGGGACCAATTGCTTTGGTTATTAACACCATTTTGTGCTAATAAAGGAGTACATAATTTATTGGCTCATTTTATCCATTTCATTGGCTAGGAATGGGAAACCACAACAATTCCACCAATCTATGTCAGCATCTGTGAAGAATATGGGGGATATAGTTTCATGCCAATCAACTATCATATCCATTCTGAAACTATAGCTCTCCTTCAACATGTGAAGCGGAGACAGGACACCTGGCTTACCAGGTGGTCCAACTTCAAAAGCTCCAAGTGGAAAAACCTCACCCAAAACTCTAGCTGGGACCAAAGCCTTTCTGGCAGGATGAACCCCTGATGGGAGCCCAAGCTGCATAACTGCTTCAAAGAACCCCCCAGACAGACGGAAGCCGTAATTTCATAAGGATTTATCGAGTTATTGTGCGTTCTAGCCTTATGCTGGGTACATTTTTTAGATCTCAGGAACAGGAAGAACATCCGCTGGGGTCTCGACCCATTCTAGTACCCCAGGATGGGGATACATAGAATGGCTAGGAGAAGCCAGGTAGCCGTGTTTTCTCTCAAAGGATAACAGAGGCCCAGCTGGATCCGATGGCGCGAAAAGCGTCTCCCTATGACTTTCCGATGAGAAGTTATCATCAATCATAGGTTTTTGAGTTTCAACTACCAGACCCAATGGGAGGGAAACTAAGACCATCCCGGGGGCGGGAAAGGAAGTGATCGACCAAGGGGTTAATAGGCCCGGGTTCACTTCTAAGGGAGGTTATTTTGTAAATATCGTGTTGAAACAAAGCGGAAAATGCTGGCACCTCCCATGTAGCTGTGCAGCACCAAGCTCTAACATCAATCTGGTAAATGACTTTTGTATCATCCGCTTATACTTAATGTACTACCAACTATATATTTGTATATTTGACCATCATACAGTTATATAATAATAAATAATTTTTATTTACATAGCGCCAACATATTCCCCAGCACTTTACAATTAAGCGGGGACATGTACAGACAATAAATTCAGTACAAGTTAAGACAATTTAAACAGTGACATTAAAGGTGAGGTCCCTGCTCGCAAGCTTACAATCTACAAGGAAATGGGGGGGACACAATAAGTGAAAAGTGCGTGTTATTTCAGGTCCGGCAATTATAATAAAAAGTGATTTTTATATAAAGCTGCATGATCCGGTCATCAGCCCGTGTGTTTAAGTGCAATAGTCAAGTATCAAGTGCAGTTATCGCGTGCATGGAGGGTGTGGAGACAGATGAATAGTAGGGTGCAGATTCACATGCAGATAATATTTGGAAGGAGGGAACAGGACAAAGTTAGTTTACCGAGTAGTTGATGTGATAGGCTTATTTGAAGAGATGGGTTATATGAAAAAGTTTGGGCACCCCTATTAATCTTAAGCTTAATGTTTTATAAAAATTGTTTTTTTTGCAACAGCTATTTCAGTTTCATATATCTAATAACTGTTGGACACAGTAATGTTTCTGCCTTGAAATGAGGTTTATTGTACTAACAGAAAATGTGCAATCTGCATTCAAACAAAATTTGACAGGTGCATAAGTATGGGCACCCCACCAGAAAAGTGACATTAATATTTAGTAGATCCTCCTTTTGCAAAGATAACAGCCTCTAGTCGCTTCCTGTAGCTTTTAATGAGTTCCTGGATCCTGGATGAAGGTATTTTTGACCATTCCTCTTTACAAAACAATTCCTGTTCAGTTAAGTTTGATGGTCGCCGAGCATGGACAGCCCTCTTCAAATGATCCCACAGATGTTCAATGATATTCAGGTCTGGGGACTGGGATGGCCATTCCAGAACAGTGTAATTGTTCCTCTGCATGAATGCCTGAGTAGATTTGGAGCAGTGTTTTGGATCATTGTCTTGCTGAAACATCCATCCCCTGCGTAACTTCAACCTTGTCACTGATTCATGAACATTATTGTCAAGAATCTGCTGATACTGAGAGGAATCCATGCGTCCCTCAACTTTAAAAAGATTCTTGGTGCCGGCATTAGCCACACAGCCCCAAAGCATGATGGAACCTCCACCAAATTTTACTGTGGGTAGCAAGTGTTTTTCTTGGAATGCTGTGTTTTTTAGCCGCCATGCATAACGCCTTTTTGTATGACCAAACAACTCAATCTTGGTTTCATCAGTCCACAGGACCTTCTTCCAAAAAGAAATTGGCTTCTCCAAATGTGCTTTTGCATACCTCAGCCGACTCTGTTTGTGGCATGCTTGCAGAAACGGCTTCTTTCGCATCAATCTCCCATACAGCTTCTCCTTGTGCAAAGTGCATTGTATAGTTGACCGATGTACAGTGACACCATCTGCAGCAAGTTGATGCTGCAGCTCTCTGGAGGTGGTCTGAGGATTGTCCTTGACTGATCTCACCATTCTTCTTCTCTGCCTTTCTGATGTTTTTCTTGGCCTGCCACTTCTGGCCTTAACAAGAACTGTACCTGTGTTCTTCCATTTCCTTACTATGTTCCTCACAGTGGAAATTGACAGGTTAAATCTCTGAGACAGCTTTTTGTATCCTTCCCCTAAACAACTATGTTGAATAATCTTTGTTTTCACATCATTAGATAGTTGTTTTGAGGAGCCCATGATGCCACTCTTCAGAGGAGATTCAAACAGGAGAACAACTTGCAAGTGGCCACTTTAAGTAGCTTTTCTCATGATGGCATACACCTGGCTACGAAGTTCAAAGCTCAATGAGGTTAGAAAACCCAAAAAAGTGCTTTATTAAGTCAGTAAAAAGTAGGTAGGCGTATTTAAAACAAGAAAATGATAAGGGTGCCCATACTTATGCACCTGTCAAATTTAGTTTGAATGCAGATTGCACATTTTCTGTTAGTACAATAAACCTCATTTCAAGGCCGAAACATTACTGTGTCCAACAGTTATTAGATATATGAAACTGAAATAGGTGTTGCAAAAAAAACCAACAATTTTTATAAAACATTAAGCTTAAGATTAATAGGGGTGCCCAAACTTTTTCATATAACTGTATATGAATATCCATTGTTGTGCCAAGCCGGTATTCGTGTGGACCACCCTCTCTCATTCCCCATGCATCCCTGTGCCTGTGTAGACAGGAGGTGTCCGTGTAAACCTATGCCAGGCTGACATTACATATCCCAACGGGGTGCGGAACGTCACAATGGTGAAAGTGGAGAGACCATAACGTGTGACCCCAGACGTATTAGTGACATCAGGGGAGGCTGTGAGGTGGGGTTCTTTATAGCATCTCTGAAGCTACAGATGGATTACACGTGACAGTCTGTAGATAGCATGTTAGGAAGGAGACACCTTGGAGTAACTTTTCGGGGTGAAAATTTCACTTAAAAAAAGTAAAAAGGTAAAAAAAGTGTTAAGCACATTTGTTAACCATTGCATTGGCCATTGGATATGTCAAAGTTTACACTGTGTGCAGAATTATTAGGCAAGTTGTATTTCAGAGGATTATTTTTATTATTGATCAACAACTATGTTCTCAATCAACCCAAAAGACTCAAATATCAAAGCTTAATATTTTTGGAAGTTGGAGTGGGGTTTTTTAGATTTGGCTATCTTAGGAGGATATCTGTTATGATCTGGTGGCCTAGGAGCAGCATGAGACGGACTCTGGAGAAGGTGGTCCCTGTACTGACCGCAAACCCTGAACCTAGCAGCGCAACTAGAAGTAGCCGTGGGGGGTACCTAACACTCCCTAGACCCCTCGACACAGCCTAAGAACTAACTACCCCTAAGGACAGAAACAGGAAACCTATCTTGCCTCAGAGAAAATCCCCAAAGGATAGATAGCCCCCCACAAATATTGACGGTGAGAGGAGAGGGAAATAACGTACGCAGACATGAAATCAGGATTTAGCATAGGAGGCCATACTAGCTAAAAAGAAAGAATAGAACAGAGTACTATGCGGTCAGTATTAAAACATTAGAAAATATCCACCACAGAAAATACAAATCACCACATCAGACTAAAGACGTGGAGGCTATATCTGCATCTCCAGAGACACAGCTTGGCTGCAAAAAATCCTTCACAGACAAAGCTGGAGAAGACAAACATGAAAATGCACAGAACTATAAGGTCCACAGCAGGTGGACAGCAAAAACAAAGCCAGGACTTATCTTTGTAGAAAAGCACAGCAAACAGGAGAGACCAGAAGGGAAGTGAATCCTCCAAAAACAATGGACAACTGGCACAGAATAAAGGATCAAGCAGGACTAAATAGCTGAGTCCAAATTGAACACACCTGATGAATGCTGCGATCCACAGACCGCAGCACTACCACTCATAACCACCGGAGGGAGCCCAAGAGCAGAATTCACAACAGATATCTGTTTGTGCAGGTAACTATTACTGTGCAGAATTATTAGGCAACTTAATAAAAACCAAATATATTCCCATCTCACTTGTTTATTTTCACCAGGTAAACCAATATCACTGCACAAAATTTAGAAATAAACATTTCTGACAAGCAAAAACAAAAAAATTAGTGACCAATATAGCCACCTTTCTTTATGATGACAATCAGCAGCCTCCATCCATAGATTCTGTCAGTTGCTTGATCTGTTTACAATCAACATTGCGTGCAGAAGCCACCACAGCCTCCCAGACACTGTTCCGAGAGGTGGACTGTTTTCCCTCCCTGTAGATCTCACATTTTATGAGGGGCCACAAGTTCTCTATGTTCAGATAAGGTGAACAAGGGGGCCATGTCATTATTTTTTCTTCTTTGAGACCATTACTGGCCAGCCACGCTGTGGAGTAGTTGGAGGCATGTGATGGAGCATTGTCCTGATGAAAATCATGTTTTTCTTGGAACGATCTGACGTCTTCCTGTACCACTGCTTGAAGAAGTTGTCTTCCAAAAACTGGCAGTAGGTCTGGGAGTTGAGCTTCACTCCACCCTCAACCCTAAAAGGTCCCACAAGTTATTCTTTGATAATACCAGCCCATACCAGTACCCCACCTCCACCTTGCTGGCGTCTGTCGGAGTGGAGCTCTCTGCCCTTTACTGATCCAGCCTCTGTCCCATCTATCTGGCCCATCAAGAGTCACTCTCATTTCATCAGTCCATAAAACCTTTGAAAAGTCAGTCTTAAGATATTTCTTGGCCCAGTCTTGACGTTTTATCTTATGCTTCTTGTTCAAAGGTGGTCATTTTTCAGCCTTGCTTACCGTGGCCATGTCCCTGAGTATCGCACACCTTGTGCTTTTTGTTACTCCAGTAACGTTGCAGCTCTGAAATATGGCACAACTGGTGGCAAATGGCATCTTTGCAGCTTCACGCTTGATTTTCCTCAATTCATGGGCAGTTATTTTGCGCCTTTTTTTGCCCAATACGCTTCTTGTGACCCTGTTGGCTATTTGCCATGAAACGCTTGATTGTTCAGTGATCACGCTTCAAACATTTGGCAATTTCAACATTGCTGCATCCCTCTGCAAGACATCTCACAATTTTGGACTTTTCAGAGCCCGTCAAATCTCTCTTCTGACCCATTTTGCCAAAGGAAAGAAAGTTGCCTAATTAAGCACACCATATATAGGGTTTTGATGTCATTAGACAACACCCCTCCTCATTACAGAGATGCACATCACCTGATTTACTTAATTGGTAGTTGGCTCTCAAGCCTGAACAGCTTGGAGTAGGACAACATGTATAAAAAGTATCATGTGATCAAAATACAACTTGCCTAATAATTCTGCACGAAGTGTATTGAAAAGTCGGTAACTACTTTGCACAGTAAACATTGTGTACAACTGACTGGAGTAAAATTTGTGGCACGGTGCAACGAGGCGCATGCCACTTGGAAGAGGCGCCAATTCTTTAAGTTGTGTATGCCTCTTCATAAATATGGATTGACACCTACTTCAGCAAGATTTAAAGGAAATATACACACTATGGGGACGATTATTTATACAAATAGCAACTTGAAACTGCTAAAGTTCAACCTAACATAGCCAACTCAAAACTCAATTGAACCACTTAGTACCTCGTCTTCCTCCATTTCAGAGTCATCACTTTCCTCATCTTCAATATAGATAAGAGGTGGCTCCTGTAATTTGATCCTTGAACCATCTGTACAACAGAAAAAACAAACATTTCAATTTATAAATCATCTTTTATATTAAAGAATACAATTTACAAAATTGTTTTGATTATGTTTATACTTTTGTGCATTCTTTAAAGGGAAACTGTCAGCATGTTTTTGCTATGTAATCTGACAGTAGCATGGTGTAGGGACAGAGAACCCGATTCCAGTAGCTGTAATAAAATCACAGTTGTCTCTGCTGCAGATCTAGCAGAGCTTGAAATGTTGAGCTGTGTATAACCCCACCTACACCACTGATTGGCTTCTTTCTGTGTATAACCCTGCCCTCGATGCTGATACAGCTTCATGTGTAAATTGTATATTGACAGAAAGCTGCTAATCTGTGGTGGTGGTGTGGTTGGACTAGGAGGCACAAGACACCTAGTCCTCTAGTGATATTCTCCTTCTAATAAAACACTGATTTTATTGAAACAGCAACACACAACCTAATAAGTGACAAATCAGGCTCTCAGCCTCCTACACTAAAATGCTCTTGGACTACATAGCAAACACCTGCTGACAGATTACCTGTAGTGATGAGCGAGTATACTCATTGCTCAGGTAGTCTCCGAGTATTTGTTAGTGCTCGGAGATTTAGTTTTTGTCCACGCAGGTGCATGATTTACGGCTGCTAGAAAGGCTGAATACATGTGAGGATTCCCTAGCAACCTGGCAACCTCATGTATTCAGGCTGTCCAACAGCCATAAATCATGCAGCTGAGATAACAAAAACTAAATCTCCGAGCACTAACAAATACTTGGAGATCACCCCCCGAGCAATGAGTATACTCGCTCATCACTAATTACATGTGTTCTAAGATAACATAATACATTACATCATACAAACAGTGTTCTTCAAATATGGACATTTTTGTTTGTTTTATTAATGTTAATGATTTTTTTTTTTACATACCATATACAATGCAGTTTTAAAAAAAATGTTATCTTTTTCAGCTGGTTGTTAGGATTACCGCTCTATCATTTATTTTTTCTATTATTGTATTATGTTTTAGTAAAGTGTACCTATCATTTCACCTAAAACCACAGTAAAAGTATAGACTTGCTGCTCATCTAGGTCTGAGCAACCCAGGTGCCTTATCTGCAAATGAACACACAAAGAAGTGAGACAAACCGACCAAAACATGGAGAAAGTTAAAGTGCAAAAGCTCAAATGCAGAGGCCTGCTCTGGGTCAGATACAAAGAAATACAGTAAAAATTAAACTAACGTCACACTTGATGGTTTCCAGTTCTTAATTTAGCATCCAAAGAAAAATAGAAAGCCTGGCTTGGTTTCAATAACAGATCTCTTCATATTTGCATATATGGAAAGAAAGTCAATCGAGCCGAGCCCCAAAAACAGACTCTGAAAGGAAGATGCCCAATGAACATTTTTAGTTTCAACAAGTTTTTATTTTTCAACAAAAAACCAAGAAAGTTTCACAACAAAATCCCTCGCAGGGGAGTATATATGAATATTATCAAATTCTAAATTAACCTTGATGGTAATTAAACAATACAGTTAAACACGGAGACAAAGACAGGTGGTTGAAAAAGACAAGGGGGGGGGGGGGAAGGGGGTAAGAGATCCATTACTGCGTCAGAGTACTATCAATGGTCGGGTATAAGGACCCAATCAAAGGAAGGCAATTTAACACCAGATTGGCCTCATAGAGATAGTGTTAGGACTTGGTCAAGATTACTGCTAGAGTTCCTTTCAATCCACGGTCTCCATATTTGATAGTAAGGCTCCCATGAGTCCTCTCTTGTAGCTTGTATTCGTTCACATAACATGATAGTGTTCATCTTGTCAATTACTGAGGAAAGAGATAGGGTAGTTGTTTTCCATTTTGTTGCAATGTGTAGCTTAGCGGCGAGGAACAGCTGATTGACTAGAATATGGAGTTTGTTGGAGAAGCCCGGGTATCTAGCTCCCAGCAGGAACACCGTTGCGTCTAACTGAATCGTTCCACCATAAAGCTCCTCTACAATAGATTTGATCTTTGACCAGAGTGTGGAAACGACCGGACAATCCCACCACGTATGCTTTAGATCTCCCAGAGCTCCACACCCCCTGAAACACCGATCTGATAGATTTGGGTAGATGGCATGTAATTTGCTCGGAACTAAATATGTCCTATGTAGGAGCTTGATGGATGTTTTAACTAAAGAGGTTTGAAGACTTCCCTTAGAGAGGGTGCAGCAGCACTTTTGCCACTCCAATGGGGACATTATCTTATTAAGGTCTCTTTCCCATTGTATCATATATGTGAGTTTTACATCCTCTGATATTGCGTTTAGGTTTGAGTAAATCAAAGAGATGGCTCCCCTGCCCAGTGGGTCATTTAAACATATTTGCTCGTAACCCGATGGGCGGTGGGTGACACCATGTCCCAGGATCTGTTCAGCAAAGTGAAAAATTTGAATGATACGCAATATTTCAGAGCTAGGTGGAGAGTACTTTTGGATGAACTCTTGTTTGGTGAGTAGAATATTAAATGGAGAAGTAAGATGTTTAAGGGTATTTAGACCTCTAGACACCCACCAATGGAAAGGGCGGGGCTCCAACCCTGGTGGAAAAGCTGGATTATGAAAAATATGCGTCATTAAGGAAGTTTTGGATTGTAGGGAGTGTTTAAATCTTTCCTTCCTCCATAACATCAGGGAATGTGCTGTGAATGGAGCTGATACATGGATCCCTTTTGGAAGTCTTTGCAACGACCACATGAGGCCTGGTAGAGTGAATGGGGTCAGGAAGTGAGATTCGAGATTCACCCATCTGGGTGCGCTATGGTTGTCCGCATTAGCACTTATTAGCTGGGCTAGTTGGGCCGCTCTATGGTATAAAGTGAAGTTGGGCAGAGACATACCTCCTTGTCTTCTACTAATAAACATGGTTTTAAGTCTTATCCTAGGTCTTTTTCCCTGCCATAAAAATTTTGAGATCGTGCTATGAATATCTAGTAACGTTTTGGCAGGGACAGGGATGTGCAAAGATCGGAAAACATACAGAAATCGTGGTAAGGAAACCATCTTAATGGCGTGTAGCCTACCTAACCAGGATAAGGGCATAGATGACCATCTGGTAAGATCCGATTTGAGATTTTTAATTAAGGGGGCATAGTTCCATTTAAATAAAGTCGACCTATGGGGCGTTAGATTGATGCCGAGATAGGTTAAGTACTGCTCATTTCTGGTAAACTTAAATTGTGTTGTTATGTTGTTTTGTATGTCTCTGGGGGTGTTAATAAATAGGGCTTCAGATTTGTCAACGTTAATTTTGAGACCAGAAACCAGTTCAAACTCATGGAGAGCGACAAAGAGATTTGGGAGTGTAATAGCGGGGTTGACTATGGATAATAGTAGATCATCTGCAAAAAGGCTAGCCTTGTATTGATCGTCTCTAATTATAGGTCCATTAATGTTGGGGTTGGCTCTGATAGCTTCCGCTAGGGGTTCCATGGCTAATGCGAATAAGGCCGGAGAAAGCGGACATCCCTGCCTGGTACCACGTTGTATGTTAATAGGGGTAGGCTGGTTTGAAGGTAATTTCAGATAGGCCGTGGGGCGATCATATAGCAGTTTAAGGCAAGAGGTAATACCTCTTGGGAAGCCAAACTTAGTGAGGACTTCGAATAAGTATGACCATGATACCGAGTCAAAGGCCTTCTCTATATCGAGTGCTAACAAGAGTAAGGATTGCTTGGAGTGATTAGCTGAATGTATTAAGTTAAGGTTCCTCCTAATATTGTCAGGGCCCTGTCTCTTGGGGATGAACCCTACCTGATCTCGATGAACCAGGATGGGTAGTATTTTATTGATTCTGGCCGTGATTATGGATGTAAAAATTTTTAAATCTATGTTTAGCAATGAAATAGGCCTATAGTTCTTGGGGTAAAGGTGATCTTTCTTCGGTTTTGGAATTACAGTTACGTGGGCAATATAAAATTCAGGTGGCATTTGAGTTCCGTTTAGTAGAGCATTACAGAAGCTCTGTATGTGAGGTATGAGTAAGCTGTCAAATTTTTTGTAGTACTGTGCTGTGAGTCCATCAGGCCCAGGAGCCTTGTTTTTTTTCAAATTTTTTATCGTTGCTTTTATTTCGTCAGAGTTGATTGGTGCTTGGAGATAAGCTGTGTCTGTGTCTGGGACTTTAGGTAGTGTCAGATCTTTGAGGAAGTTCTGAATGCGGATCGGGGAAGGGGGCTGCGGGAGGGAGTATAGGTTTTGATAATATTGCTGAAACATTTTATATATTACATCTGGGTGGGCAGTAATACGACCTGTAGGATCTTTAATAGAGGCAATATTATTCAGGAGCTCTCTACTCCTAAGTTTACGGGCCAACATGCTGCTTGGTTTGTTAGCATATTTGTGAAAAGTAGATTTAGTCCATGTCAGGGCCTTTTCTGATCTATTTGTTAAAATGGTATTGAGTTGTAATTTAATATCCCGAATTTTCTTGATTAGATAAAGTGAAGGGAGGTTTTGGTTTGCCTGTTCTAATTTTGAGAGTTTATTTTCTAATTGCAATTGTAGCTCAGACCTTTGCTTTTTCTTGTTAGAGGCAATTTTGATCAGGGTCCCTGTTATAAATTTTTTGTGTGCCATCCACACAGTTCCCGGGGACACGTCAGTGGTATTGTTAGTTTGGAAATATAGGTTCAGCTCGTCCTTTACTGTAGATAAGACCGTTGGGTCTGTTAGTAGGGAGCCCAATGAACATTTTTATCAGTGAAACGTAGTAAACTAAAGTGCACAAGATGAGCCTCACAGCGTTTTGTGTATCTTGCACAACAGAGAAGGGGTTAGGCTGGGTTCCCATTGCGTTATGGGACCGCGTTAAACGGACAGCGTTGCACGGCGAAATTAACACCGTGCAACGCGGCCGTTAACGCGCCCATTCACGCTAATGGGAACGCGCTTCACTAGCGCGTGCCATGTTCGGCACGCGCTAGCGACACGCCGGTGATTCCTGGCGCGCCGCGGACGCTGCTTGCAGCGTCCGAGGCGCGCCCGCAGTCCGTTCCCCGCTCTCGCAGATCGGGGATCTGCGAGAGCGGGGACGTTACCGCGACCCCGACCGCAGCCCCATAGAAAACATTGCGTTAGCGCAATCCGCTAGCGCTAAACGGATTGCACTAACGCAATGTGACCCTAGCCTTAGTATTGGGCACTGCTACATGTAAAAAAGTTACTAATACGAAGTGCTACTCAGTAGAGGATTGTTATTATGGGTCTTTACAACACTCTATATACATTTATACACATATTTTTAATAAAATACCAGAACCAACACTATTCTTCTTTACAGTTAACCTTAAAGGGAACCTGTCCTGTTCCCAAATGCTATTACCTGCAGTTATGGGGTTAATCTGCAGTGTAATAGCGTTTGAAAGCCATGCGGCTGCTGCACTGAAAGTCCAGCTAACGAGAGGAAATTAACTTGATGCCTCCAGGAAGCTTCCGACTTTCAATTATAGAGGTGTGGCCGGCGCGCTTCAGTCACTGCTCAGTACATAGTGAGCAGTGGCTGTGACGACACCTCGGCACTGACTGACAGCCAGCTCAGCACTGATGCACTGTACAACCAGCTGTCAGTCAGTGCCATGGTGTGGTTACGATGTAGAAATACTTGGCACTCATGAAGGATCCTGTATCCAATAGACAGGACTGAGTTTTCTTAATGAGAGGATTAATGAGTTTCTCTAGGAAAATGGACAACAGAGAGAGAGCAGTGAATTGGTGGAGGCAACTATCGGGCGACCTGGTGGATTGTGTAAACATTTATGGATTTAGGCAGGATGTATAACACTGGTATTCTTGGATTTTTACTATATAGGTAGTCAAAGGTCTTTTGATTTATAACCCCTTCCGATAGATGTCACATGAGTGTGTCGTGAATTTTTTTGGCTAGTGCAAATGTGGGATCATATGTGAGTTTCTTGTATACCGTAGTGTCCCCCAGTTTCTGTATACTTCTGCTATATAATCCGTTTTATCCATAACCACAATGGCACAGCCCTTACCTGCTGGTTTTACTATAATGTCCCTTTAGTCGAGCAGAGATCTTAATGCCTGTCTATCCAATGATGATAGGTTATTTTGAAAACGTAGTAGTCCCTGTTCAGAGTCAGCTCTTAAGGAATGGTAGTCACTGTTGACACAATCAATCAATGGTTCTAGCACTGCACTGCTCCGAGGAGGACGGAAACTACTAGTACCTCTTAGACCTAATTCTCTAGCAGTTATGCATGGTGATGTTGTCACATTAGTTGGAAAGATTGGCGGAGATCCTGCAAAAAAAAGTCTTAAGGTGCAAAAAACTAAATCTAAACTAAAAATCTAAATCTAAACTAATCTAAAAACTAAATCTAAAAAACGCTGTAAATCCATGTCTAGTCTAAACTAGCCATATGGAACAGAGGGGCAGAAAGAGAGGCCACATTCAAGTAAGTCAATCTGGGCTATACTCAGGAATTTTGAGGAAATATTAACTACGATGGATGATGGAAAACCTGGGAGTGTGTGACGCTCATCGACTCTTGTACTCCTGTGGTACTGACCTCCTTGTCTTTTTCGGTGTAAAGTTTTCCTGCGCAGACCAAAAAAAAAAAAAGAGACGATGACGTGGTGTTTTCACTGAACCGGACGCTGCGTAATCCATGGATGAACGCGGTTGCCGGAAGGAATCCCACTGATAGCCGCAGTTGTCTCGCCATTTGTAGACACGATCAAGGAGATAATCGTCGACGTCTCGCTGGAACATAATTCTTTTCTTGTCCTCTGTGTCCTTACGATGTTGATCAATGTTGTTCTTAATCCTATTTTTCAAGGAAGTCAGCTCGTCTGGTGTCCTGGAAGAGTCAAGTTGAGTCTTGATGTTATTAACTCGTCCTTCGGTGGCAATAATCAACTTCTGGCGATGCTCCAGAGTTAGTGTCATCAAATCAAATGAACACTTATTGAGAATGTGTTCAAATTTTTAGCAAAATTCCGGTTGGTCGTTGAAGATAGTAGGTTGTAGTGGGACCCTGAGGCCCCTGCGGATGCGTTGGACCTTAAGGTATTCTGTGAGTGTGGCGCAATGAAGTTCCACGTTAACTAGATGCCTGGATTCTCTTTCTAATTCAAGCCCCCGTGCTTCATTTGGGTAAAATCACAGGAAATCGGTCGAGAGATTAGATTGTGAGATGATATTGGTGGCCTGTTCAACAATGTATGAGAAGGTAGAAGAAGACATTACCCAGAGTGCAAATGTACGGTATTGAAGTAATTAGGAAAACATGGCACTTCTGGAATTCTGGTTGTGCACAAGTAGGATAACCAAATCCATCAGCTGCGACGTACAAATACTTGGCACTCTGTGGTTACAGCCACTGTTCACTATGTACTGAGTGGTAGCTGAAGCCGCGCCTCCATGACTGAAAGCTGGAGGCTGCCGGGAGGAATACAATTTATTCAGGAATAAAGTAGCTTCATAACCTTTCCAATGTTCTCCTGAAGAAGAACTAAGAATACTTCAAAAAAGCCTCGAGATTAAACTGCATTGTACCCTCCATTGAATTTGACTCTGTTATTGATACTATGCCGGCAGCGCAGGTTACCCGCTAACCCCAAAACTTTCAACAACACTTTGGATCAACTGAGCTGTGCAGCAGCTAGAATCCTTGCCTCAAACGCTCAAAGTGATGAGTCTTACGCAACCACATCAGGTGATCAGTACCACCTTGTACCCAACACCCCATAGCCCTTTTATCTTTTCCGCAGCCATTTCCCCAGATTTTTGGTTAAGCAGATTAATTCCTCCTGCCCAAAAAGAACAACATAACCACAAATGCCAGGGGGTAGGTACACTGCATGCAAATGTGGCAACAGCTTACAGTATAGTTGTGGAGTGTGTGGTTGTCAAACTGGACTAGTAAAACGGCTGCAAAAAGTATTTTTTAAAATTTTTTATTCTTTTAAATACTATTTCCCCTCATTCTTTTGATAAAAAACATATCCAAGAATGATTGAAGGTATTTGTTATGCAATTTCTCCCAAGCTTGCCAATACTTGGCATGGATGGAGAACCACCCACTTTTGGAGCACAAATTTGGCTGAAATGGATTGTGGATGGGATGTTCTATTTACAGAGCCCCTGATGTGCCAAAACATAAGATCACCCTGCAAGGAATTCATCTAGGGATGTAAGGAGAATTTTGAACCCACAGGTGCTTCATAGAATTTTGTACCATTGGGACATGAAAATGAAAAATTATGTTTATTGCACTAAAATGTTATTTTAGTGCCAGATTTCTCATTAAGGTGTAATAATAGAAAATGGACCTAAACATTTTTTATGTAATTACTCCAAATTTTCTCTCAATTTGGAAAGCAATTTGCTATACAATACCCTATATACGGTGGGAAACTACTGCACACAGCAGAGCTCGGAAGGAAAGCAAGACCATTTGACTTTTGTGGTTCAAAATTTCTCCTGGAAATGTGGGTGTAATTTGCAGGACTCCTACGCTGCCAGAATAGAAAAAAACAAAAGAGACCCCATTTTGGAAGTTACACCTCTCTTGGAATTCATCTACAGGTGTAGTGACCATATTTAGCCACAGGTGTTCTCCATAACTAAGCATCCAGTTGGGGTTGCAAAGAGAAAACTGCAAATATTGTTCTGCCCAGCAAGAAACTTTGTGCCCAGCTTGTGCTTCTGGAGACATGCACCCCCTATTTTATTAAGCAAGTTCTTCCTGATACAGCAAAATACCAAACTTGAGGACATCAACAGTGGTTTGGGCACACTGACTCAGAATGTTTGTGGGGGGTGGGGGGTCTTGGCAGGGGCATTTTGCTTTGGGAGCAAGGATTTTGTTGGACTTTTTTGGGGGTCACGGGGGACAATGTCACATTTTTATAACTTTTCTCGCCAGGGTTTTTGTCTAAATCCTTGAAAAACATGATTCAGACAGAGCAGCTTTACAGAAACATTAATTATGAGGCAGATGGAATCACTTTACACTCCATGTGACCTCTGTCCCACCTGTATCCCCACTTTTAAGGCATGATCAAAAACCAATAAAAAGACAGAGAATGCTAGAAAAGAGTTGAGGCAGAGTTCAAAGTGACTACATCTGTCTCAATTACAGTGAATAGTTCCTTTGGATTCGGCAACATTTTTTGTGCATTTAGTTTGAAACCTCGGTGTAAGCGCTCAGCGTCAAGCACAGGATAAATGTGAGCCGAGCCTTATATTGATTTTTGGGAGGCAGAATGAACAAAGAAACAGCAGTTTAAGAATTGCTCTTACATTGTTCACTGTTTGCTAAAAGTAAAAAAACAAATGTGTTCTTCAGTTTAATAGAATTACAGGGATACCAGATTTATATAGATTTTTTTTAATGCTTGGTACTTTTACATAACAAAAAATTCACTGCCACTTTTTCAGAGCTATACCTATTATTTTTTCTGCTGGCAGTGCTGTATGACGGCTTCAATTCTGGAACTATTTTTATTATTTTTATGCAATTCACCGTGAGATATAGGTGATAAGACAGATTTATTCTTCTGGTCACTGCGATTACAGTGGTACCAGATTTATATCTTTTGTTCATACTTTGATACTTTTGCACATTAAAAACGACTTTTTACTAATCTAGTTTTGCCCCTCCATATTCTGAGAACTATAACAGTTTTATTTTTTTGCTGACAAAGCTGTTATGAGAGTTTCTTTTTTGTGGGACAAGATGCTGTTTTCAGTGATGCCGTTTTGATCGCTTTTCATTCTATTTTTTTTTGTCTCAATATAATTTAAAAAAAAAACCGTTTTTTTTTCCCATGTTCATTTAATCCATATTGGGAACACCATAAAAAAAGATAATGTGACAGTTTTATATAATTGGGTAATTTTGGTTGTATTGCTTCTGTATGAAAAACGCATTTTGAATGCCAAATAATTTTTTCAGGATTTTTCATGTTTATTTTTTAACAAATTTTTTAGGATTTTTATTTAGTTTTTGACTTGGACACTTAACACTTTGATTTCTGGTTTAATACACTGCAATACTTATGCATTGCAGTGCTTTATACTTGTCAGTTTCATAATGACATAAAGCATGTTAGACCCTACTCATGGCCACCGAAACTGGCAGACCCAGAGGGCATTGCTTATCCTGACCCTTGTCAAAGCACCCCACAATCACTTAATGGAGGGACAAGGAGGGGGCAATCGGGTGAGAGAGGAAGCCTTATCTCTCTCACAACCATCTAGATCCACGGTCACTACTGACCACGTGCATCTGGAGGGTTAAACAGCCAGGAATGGTGCTGGCACCAACCCTTGCTGTTGCTGCAAGAGAACGGGCTGTCAGTTAAGTCGTGCCTGCATGATCACCAAGACTAACCTGTACTCCTTCCCAACTATGAAGTTAAATGTCATGAAGGGGTTAAATAAGTATGGATTTATACATTCAAAACCAGCTCTATTGAATGCCTCACCTGATCTAGCACCCATAGGAATTTCATCCTCCTCTTCTTTAAACTGCTGTTCGCCTTCACCACCATCAATTACTACAATATTCAGACTGGCATTCTAGATTATACAGAAAAAATGCAATCAGTACATTAAAGAGTGGTACTATATAATAAATGTAGAAATAAAGGAAATTAATAAATACTTTGTTCTTAATTAGTCTAAAAAAAATTTATTTTTACTCCGGACAAAAAACTTCTTCACGGCAATGGTGTATGTGAGCGTATACATGCTCTCATCTCCTTTTCCTGTGTATAGCGGCCATTTGCTGCACAAAGGAGAACACAGTTGCTATACAGCAGAGGAGATGAGAGAGCACACACTGACATTGTGCATATTCTCATCTTCCTCTCCTTTTAACATCGGCCGATGCCATTTTGTAATCCTGAATGCGGCAGGCAGCCGCTATACACAGAAGAGGGGAATAAAAATTTAGCTCCTGCACATTGACACTGTATGCAGGGGCTCGGCTGCTCCAGTGTCCGTACGTGAAGGGCTGGGGAGTTACCATAAGGAGAGGGAGGAGTATTGCAACTAAGGGAGCAGAAAAGTGAACTGAGTTCTTGGCTGGCACACCAAGGGTGTACCGCAGTCCCCTCACTTGCACATAGGGTTAGGCTACTTTCACACATCAGGTTTTCGCTGTCAGGCTAAATCTGGCTAAATTTCAAAAAAACGGATCAGGCGAATGTTGCCGCCGGATCAGTTTTTTTCCCCATAGACTTGTATTAGTGCTGGATTGCGCCGGATGACATTGCGTTTCATCCGGTTTTCGCGGGATCCAGCAAATCTGCTGTTTCCAGTTTATGGAAAACACGTCCATAGCAACGTTTTTTTGTCTCCGACAAAAAAGCTGTAAGCGCCGGATCTGGGGCTTCCGGCTGTTTGCTAGAATGGAAGCCTATGGGCGCCGGAAAGTGCCATATCCGGAAAATGATGGATTCCGGCGCCGGATTCCGTTTTTTTAAACTGAGCATGCTCCAAATTTTTTTTCATCCAATAATCTAGATATGCTAGCCGTATTCGTTGAAAAAAAAAACGGATCCGTCGCATCAGTTTTTCACAATCTGCGCCGGATCCGGTTTTTCCAACATTCGCCGGATTGTGCCTGATGCAAAAAACCCTGATGTGTGAAAGTAGCCTTAAGAACAAGTTTTGGACTTTATATTTTTATATATAACTTTTTTTTCTTTATTAATTTTTAAAGCAATCCTGTCATACCCAAAACTGAAATGTAACTATTTATATCTTCACATAGGGGATTTAGTTCCTATAAAAAAATATACTGGTAATGTAGATAGTAGTAATTGCATTTTATAAAAGTTTAAAACATATGTAAGTGGACTTCGGTGCAATGTTCCACCCTCTTGATTACACTACTCCTCCCCTAAAATCATGGACATTGGCAGCACAAGCTCTTGAACGCTGCCTGATCTAACTCCCCAGCCCTACATAAATAGGCGCTGGAGCGGCCGATCACCTGCATACACAGTGTCATTGTGTGCAAGGGCAGAGTTCTCATCCCACTCCCCTGTGTATAGTGGCCGCTCACTGCACACAGGATCATAAAGCAGTGGAGGCTGATGATGACATGAGAGGGATGAGAATGTGCACCATGTTAGTGTGTGCAGTGCACGCTAATCTTCCTCTTCTGTATAGCAGCTGTAGACTCCTCTGTGCAGCGAACGAACCAAACTCTTCACCACACCAAGGGTGTACCTAAGCACCTTCATTTACACATGTAGTAAAACTGTTTTTCTATACAACACATTTACAAACATCTACAGTGCAAGTATGAGTTTTATAGAGGTTAAATAGTTTCATATCAGTTTTGGGACATGACAGACTCCCATTAATATTAGTTCACATTCCATTCTTCCATAAAGTCATAAAATACTGTTGAAAGCACTTGAACATTAAAATACTTTTTTGCTTCAAATACTTGTTTTTCTGTCTTCTGAGACCAAACAGCTTTTGCTCCCTCCCCGCACTCAGAGCTTCCCTCTCCTGTTGATCATCTATCAGCTTGTTCAGCACTGTGTACACCCTGGTCAGTAAGCAGACGTGGTAATAAACCATTTCTGCCTTCCCTATTCAGCTGTGTCTGACAGCTGGCTCCCCACTCCTGCAGAACGTCCTTGTAGACTCATATGTAGACCAGCCTGCTTTTTAAAGAGGTTGGGGGATCTGAAAGCAGTTACGAGATCCCATCTCAGGAGAGCAGCCATTTTTTAACCATCGCACTCATTTATACATGTCAGTCAAAACCTGTTTTATCTTGCTTTACACAAACAATAAAATCATCATGTACCATTGTCTCAAAGGAATCCATTCTGCGTCCATCTGGGAAATCAGCAATGTTGTCTGCTGCATCCACCGGTCTTTGAAGCATATGACTGACTTTTGATTCACCTGAATAGGAAAATGGAAAGAGATGTTTTACGAGTACTACAGGGACTATAACATGATGGACCAGGTGTCTAGAAATGTCTGATACATCCTCTCCAGCCTACACCACTCATCGGGGTGCCTTTATTGAGGGTGGTGGACCTTTAACTACAACAAATGTAACTACTGTAGGCTGATTTTGAAGGAATCGCTTTGATTACCTGAACTTATGCTTGTAGCAATTTCCTCCCCACACTGAATTCCAGTGACATTTTCTTGTGGGCAGTCTTGACAGGACTGATCTGTATAAAATATGGAAACAGCCACGTAAAGGGGTTGTCCATCTTAAAAGAAACATTATCTTGAACCGTTTGTCTGTCACTTTCATGCTGTTTCAGGTACTAATGGAACGTGTCAGTTCTCATTAGTCTATTAACAGGCGTCCTGTCCCTGGCTCCCTCTGTCCCCAGTCAGTTCAATATAAAAAATTGCAGGGTGACAACCGGAAGCCTAACAATGGCCCTGCTGGAGGTAGGATCTTATAGGCTACCAGGCAGTATGAGGCCTTTTTCCCACATCTGTATTTTGCAGTCTGAGTACAGACTGCAATGCACGAACTGGCATGAGGCTGTCGAGTATGGGCTAGGAGACCCAAAACTCACGGATGTTTTTTAAAGCATTTACCGAGTGGCATAGTTAATATGTTAACTTTATTCAGCTGGTCAGTAAGATTAAGGTAGTAATAACCTGCTATCTTTTTCTTACTTTTAGGCTATGTTCCCACGTGAGCTTTTCATGTGTTTTTGATGCTCCGTATTTTTGCTGTGTCAGAAATGCAGCGTCTTACAGTTTCAGCAAAGTGGATGGGATTTATAGAAATCTCATGCCCACCGTGCTCATTTTTAACTCAGCGTAACCTCACCTGGGTGCATGTTTAAAATCCGTAACATGTCAATTTCTCTTGAGGATACGCTGAGTTTTTTGTGCGGATTTTCCCCATACACTAGCATTAGGTGCAGAAAATCTGCAGAAAAAACTCTACAAGTGTTTTTTGTGCATTTCCACTGCAGAAACCCAATCATAAGCGCATGTATTCTGCATCCAATATATCAATAAAGGTTTTGAAGTTAAATACTAAATACCAGGAGTTATCAAAACAAAGCAGCTTTATTTAACCCCTTAACGACCGCCGATACGCCTTTTAATGGCGGCAGTTAAAGGTACTTAAGCCACAGCCCCGTTAATTAACGGTGCTGTGGAAAAAGTGTATAGCGCCCCCCAGAGTCGGATTTTCTCTGGGGTCTCGGTTGCCGGGCGTAGCCGAGACACCAGAGAACATGATTTGGGTCGGTTTTTACCGAACCCCGGGTTGCGATCGCCAGTAATTAACCCCTTCATGACCAAGCCTATTTTGACCTTAATGACCTGGCCGTTTTTTGCAATTCTGACCAGTGTCCCTTTATGAGGTAATAACTCAGGAACGCTTCAACGGATCCTAGCGGTTCTGAGATTGTTTTTTCGTGACATATTGGGCTTCATGTTAGTGGTAAATTTAGGTCAATAAATTCTGCGTTTATTTGTAATAAAAACGGAAATTTGGCGAAAATTTTGAAAATTTCACAATTTTCACATTTTGAATTTTTATTCTGTTAAACCAGAGAGTTATGTGACACAAAATAGTTAATAAATAACATTTCCCACATGTATACTTTACATCAACACAATTTTGGAAACAAAATTTTTTTTTGCTAGGAAGTTATAAGGGTTAAAATTTGACCAGCGATTTCTCATTTTTACAACGAAATTTACAAAACCATTTTTTTTAGGGACCACCTCACATTTGAAGTCAGTTTGAAGGGTCTATATGGCTGAAAATACCCAAAAGTGACACCATTCTAAAAACTGCACCCCTCAAGGTGCACAAAACCACATTCAAGAAGTTTATTAACCCTTCAGGTGCTTCACAGCAGCAGAAGCAATATGGAAGGAAAAAATGAACATTTAACTTTTTAGTCACAAAAATGATCTTTTAGCAACAATTTTTTTTATTTCCCAATGGTAAAAGGAGAAACTGAACCATGAAAGTTGTTGTCCAATTTGTCCTGAGTACGCTGATACCTCATATGTGGGGGTAAACCACTGTTTGGGCGCACGACAGGGCTTGGAAGGGAAGGAGCGCCATTTGACTTTTTGAATGAAAAATTGGCTCCACTCTTTAGCGGACACCATGTCACGTTTGGAGAGCCCCCGTGTGCCTAAAAATTGGAGCTCCCCCACAAGTGACCCCATTTTGGAAACTAGACGCCCCAAGGAACTTATCTAGATGCATAGTGAGCACTTTGAACCCCCAGGTGCTTCACAAATTGATCCGTAAAAATGAAAAAGTACTTTTTTTTTTTCACGAAAAAATTCTTTTAGCCTCAATTTTTTCATTTTCACATGGGCAACAGGATAAAATGGATCCTAAAATTTGTTGGGCAATTTCTCCTGAGTACACCGATACCTCACATGTGGGGGTAAACCACTGTTTGGGCACATGGTAAGGCTCGGAAGGGAAGGAGCGCCATTTGACTTTTTGAATGAAAAATTATCTCCATCGTTAGCGGACACCATGTCGCGTTTGGAGAGCCCCTGTGTGCCTAAACATTGGAGCTCCCACACAAGTGACCCCATTTTGGAAACTAGACCCCCCAAGGAACTTATCTAGATGCATGTTGAGCACTTTAAACCCCCAGGTGCTTCACAGAAGTTTATAACGCAGAGCCATGAAAATAAAAAATTATTTTTCTTTCCTCAAAAATTATTTTTTAGCCTGGATTTTCCTATTTTGCCAAGGGTAATAGGAGAAATTGGACCCCAAATGTTGTTGTCCAGTTTGTCCTGAGTACGCTGATACCCCATATGTGGAGGTAAACCACTGTTTGGGCGCACGGCAGGGCTCGGAAGGGAAGGCACGCCATTTGGCTTTATAAATGGAAAATTAGCTCCAATCATTAGCGGACACCATGTCACGTTTGGAGAGCCCCTGTGTGCCTAAACATTGGAGATCCCCCACAAATGACCCCATTTTGGAAACTAGACCCCCAAAGGAACTAATCTAGATGTGTGGTGAGGACTTTGAACCCCCAAGTGCTTCACAGAAGTTTATAACGCAGAGCCATGAAAATAAAAAAAAAATTATTTTCTCAAAAATGATCTTTTAGCCTGCAATTTTTTATATTCCCAAGGGTAACAGGAGAAATTTGACCCCAAAAGTTGTTGTCCAGTTTCTCCTGAGTACGCTGATACCCCATACGTGGGGGTAAACCACTGTTTGGGCACATGCCGGGGCTCGGAAGTGAAGTAGTGACTTTTGAAATGCAGACTTTGATGGAATGGTCTGTGGGCGTCACGTTGCGTTTGCAGAGCCCCTGGTGTGCCTAAACAGTAGAAACCCCCCACAAGTGACCCCATTTTAGAAACTAGACCCCCCAAGGAACTTATCTAGATATGTGGTGAGCACTTTGAACCCCCAAGTGCTTCACAGACGTTTACAACGCAGAGCCGTGAAAATAAAAAATAATTTTTCTTTCCTCAAAAATGATGTTTTAGCAAGCATTTTTTATATTCACAAGGGTAACAGGAGAAATTGGACCCCAATAATTGTTGCGCAGTTTGTCCTGAGTATGCTGGTACCCCATATGTGGGGGTAAACCACTGTTTGGGCGCACGTCGGGGCTCGGAAGTGAGGGAGCATCATTTGACTTTTTGAATACAAGATTGGCTGGAATCAATGGTGGTGCCATGTTGCGTTTGGAGACCCCTGATGTGCCGTAAGAGTGGAAACCCCTCAATTCTACCTCCAACACTATCCCCCCCACACCCCTAACCCTAATCCCAACTGTAGCCATAACCCTAATCACAATCCTAACCACAACCCTAATTCCAACCCTAACCCTAAGGCTATGTGCCCACGTTGCGGATTCGTGTGAGATTTTTCAGCATCATTTTTGAAAAATCCGTGGGTAAAAGGCGCTGCGTTTTACCTGCGGATTTACCGCGGATTTCCAGTGTTTTTTGTGCGGATTTCACCTGTGGATTCCTATTGAGGAACAGGTGTAAAACGCTGCGGAATCCGCACAAAGAATTGACATGCTGCGGAAAATACAACGCAGCGTTTCCGCGTGGTATTTTACGCACCATGGGCACAGCGGATTTGGTTTTCCATAGGTTTACATGGTACTGTAAACCTGATGGAACACTGCAGCCAATCCGCTGCGGATCCGCAGCCAAATCCGCACCGTGTGCACATAGCCTAATTCTAAAGGTATGTGCACACGCTGCGGATCCGCAGCAGTTTCCCATGAGTTTACAGTTCAATGTAAACCTATGGGAAACAAAAATCGCTGTACACATGCTGCAGAAAAACTGCACGGAAACGCAGCGGTTTACATTCCGCAGCATGTCACTTCTTTCTGCGGACTCCGCAGCGGTTTTACAACTGCACCAATAGAAAATCGCAGTTGTAAAACTGCAGTGAAATGCGCAGAAAAACCGCGGTAAATTCGCCATAAATCCGCAGCGGAAAAATCCGCAGAGGACCAGAATACGTGTGCACATATCGAAACCCTAACCCTATTCTAACCTTAGTGGAAAAAAAAAATTCTTCATTTTATTATTGTCCCTACCTATGGGGGTGACAAAGGGGGGGGGGGGGCATTTACTATTTTTTTTATTTTGACCACTGTGATAGGTTATATCACAGTGGTCAAAATGCACTTTGGAACGAATCTGCCGGCCGGCAGATTCGGCGGGCGCACTGCGCATGCGCCCGCCATTTTGGAAGATGGCGGCGCCCATGGAGAAGACGGACGGACCCCGGGAGGATCGGTAAGTATGATGGGGTGGGGGGGAGCACGGGGGGGGGGGATCGGAGCATGGGGTGTGGATCGGAGCGGGGGGGGTGGATCGGAGCATGGGGGGTGGGGTGGATCGGAGTGCAGGGGGGTTGGATCTGAGCACGGGGGGGTGATTGGAGCACGGGTGGAGCGGTGCATAAGACTGATCGGAGGACTGGGGGGGGCGATTTGTGGGGTGGGGGCACATCAGTGTTTCCAGCCATGGCCGATGATATTGCAGCATCGGCCATGGCTGGATTGTAATATTTCACCAGTTTTAATAGGTGAAATATTACAAATCGCTCTGATTGGCTGTTGAAAGTGAAACTGCCAATCAGAGCGATCGTAGCCACGGGGGGGTGAAGCCACCACCCCTGGGCTGTACTACCACTCCCCCTGTCCCTGCAGATCGGGTGTAATTGGAGTTAACTCTTTCACCCGATCTGCAGGGACGCGATCTTTCCATGACGCCACATAGGCGTCATGGGTCGGATTGGCACCGGCTTTCATGACGCCTACGTGGCGTCAAAGGTCGGGAAGGGGTTAAAGGTTTACCGGCGGTCGCAAAAAAAAAAAAAGGGCGATTTGCCATTTAATTTCTCTGTCCTCCGATGTGATCGCATATCAGTGGACAGTGAAATGGGGTCCCCATTGCCCCCCGATACTCACCCGTCTCCCCCGGTGCTCCTCGTGGCTCCCGATGGGCACCTACATCTTCTTCCGGCAAAAAAATGGCGGGCGCATGCGCAGTGCGCCCACCGGCTGGCACCCGGAAGATCTTTGGGGTCTCGGCTGCCGAGGGTAGCCGAGACCCCAAAGAACATGATCGGGGTTGGTTTTTACCGACCCCTGTTTTGTGATCGCTGATAAATAACCGTTTACCGGCGACCGAAAAAAAAAACTGCTTCTTCTTCTGGCCGACGGCATCTTCTTCCGGGAAGAAAATGGCGGGCGCATGCACAGTGCGCCCGCTGTGATCTGACGACCGGCAGAGGAAGATTCTTCCTCTTGTTTTATTTTGGTCAGTGTGAGATCCTATCACAGAGATCAAAATAAAAAAAGTAGTTTATACCCCCCCCCCCCTTATCATTCCCCCTTGTTAGGAAAAAATAATAAAATTAAAAAAAGTATGTATTTCCATTTTCCAATTAGGGTTAGGGCTAGGGTTGGGGCTAAAGTTAGGGTTAGGGCTATGGTTGGGGCTAAAGTTAGGGTTAGGGCTAAGGTTAGGATTGGGCTAAAGTTAGGGTTAGGATTGGGGCTAAAGTTAGGGTTAGGGCTAAAGTTAGGGTTGGGGCTAGGGTTGATGCTAAAGTTAGGGTTAGAGTTGGGATTAGGGTTGGGATTAGGGTTTGCATTAGGGTTACGTTTGGGATTGGGGTTATGTTTGGGATTAGGGTTAAGGTTAGGGTTGGGATTAGGGGTGTATTGGGATTAGGGTTAGGTTTGAGGTTAGGGTTGCGATTAGAATTAGGGGTGTGTTGGGTTTAGGGTTTTGATTAGGGTTAGGGTTGGGATTAGGGTTACGGGTGTTTTGGGGTTAGGGTTGTGATTAGAATTATGGATCTGGTTGGGATTAGGGGTGGAGTTAGAATTGGGGGTTTAAACTGTTTAGGTACATCATGGGGTCTCCAAACGAGACAGCCAATTTTGCGCTCAAAAAGTCAAATGGTGCTCTCTCCCTTCTGAGCTCTGCTGTGCGCCCAAACAGTGGTTTACCCCCACATATGGGGAATCAGCGTACTAAGTACTAGCTGGACAACAAATTTTGGGGTCCAGTTTCTCCTGTTACCCTTGCGAAAATAAAAAAAATTGGGGGCTAAAAAATCATTTTTTGTGGGAAAAAAATCATTTTTTATTTTCACGGCTCTGCGTCAAACTTCTGTAAAGCACTTTGGCGTTCAAAATACTCACCACAGATCTAGATAAGTTCCTTGGGGGTCTAGTTTCCAAAATGGGGTCACTTGTAGGGGGTTTCTACTGTTTAGGTACATCAGGGTCTCTGCAAATGCAACATGATGCCCGCAGACCATTCTATCAAAGTCTGCATTCCAAAACGGCGCTCCTTCCCTTCCGAGCCCCGACGTGTGCCCAAACAGTGGTCCCCCCCACATATGGGCTATCAGCGTACTCAGGATAAATTGCCCAATAAAGTTGGGGGTCCAATTTGTCCTGTTTCCCTTGTGAAAGTAACAATTTGGGGGTGAAAAGATCATTTTTGTGGAAAAATATGATTTTTTATTTTCATGGCTCTACATTATAAACTTTTGTGAAGCAGTTGGGGGTTTATAGTGCTCACCACACATCTAGATAAGCTCTTTGGAGGTCTAGTTTCCAAAATGGGGTCACTTGTGGGGGGTTTCTACTGTTTAGGTATATCAGGGGCTCGGCAATTGCAACATGACGACCGCAGACCATTCCATCAAAGTCTGCATTTTAAAACGTCACTACTTCCCTTCCGAGCCCCGATGTGTGCCCAAACAGTGGTCCCCCCCACACATGGGGTTATCAGCGTACTCAGGACAAATTGGACAACAACTTTTGGGTAACTAAAGAAAAAAGGAATGTAGTCAGCTTACCGGTCTTAGACGAAATCCCCAGACCTGCCAACGCCCAGCACGGTTCGGGGTGAGCGCCCACAGCAAATGAAGACAAAAAGAGAAATGATCCAGCTGGAGGTGGAGGCAGTTCAGACTTTGTGAGATTTTATTAGACAACTAAAGCGATAAAAATTTCTTCAACAAGAAAAATCTTAGATCATGAGTAAGACTTCATAGTTGAAACGCGTTGATCCTCCTCACTGGTGTGCCTGGTGTTTGCTATGTAAAGATTTTTCTTGTTGAAGAACTTTTTATCGCTTTAGTTGTCTAATAAAGGCTCACAAAGTCTGAACTGCCTCCACCTCCAGCTGGATCATTTCTCTTTTTGTCAACAACTTTTGGGGTCCAATTTCTCATGTTACCCCTGAGAAAATAAAAAATTGCGAGCTAAAAAATAATTTTTAAGGGAAAAAAAAGATTGTTTATTTTCACAGCTCTACGTTATAAATTTCTGTGAAGCACTTGGTTCAAAGTGCTCACCACACATTTAGATAAGTTCCATAATGGGTCTAGTTTCCATAATGGGGTCACTTGTGGGGGGGGGGGGTTCCACTGTTTAGGCACATCAGGGGCTCTCCAAACACGACATGGCGTCCAATCTCAATTCCAGCCAATTCTGCATTGAAAAAGTCAAACGGAACTCCTTCTCTTCCAAGCTCTGCCATGCGCCCAAACTGTGGTTTACCCCCGCATTTGAGGTATCGGCGTACTCAGGACAAATTGCTCAACCACTTTCGTGGTCTAATTTCTCCTGTTACCCTTGTGTAAATAAAAATTTTGGGGCGAAAAAATAATTTTTGTAGAAAAAATGTGATTTTTATTTTCACAGCTCAACGTTATAAACTTCTGTGAAGCACCTGGGGGTTTAAAGTGCTCACCACACATCTAGAAAGGTTTCCTTAAAGGGTCTAATTTCCAAAATGGTGTCAGTTGCGTTTTTTTTTTTTTTTACTGTTTAGGTACATCAGGGGCTCTCCAAACGCGACATGGCGTCTGATCTTAATTCCAGCCAATTCTGCATTGAAAAAGTCAAAAGGCGCTCCTTCTCTTCCAAGCTCTGCCGTGCGCCTAAACAGTGGTTTACCCCCACATATGGGGTAAATAGTACAACAAATTTTGTGGTTCATTTTCTCTTTTTATTTTTTTTGTGAAAATAAAAAAAATTGGTTCTGAAGTAAAATGTTTGCAAAAAAAAAGTTAAATGTTCATTTTTTCCTTCCACATTGTTTCAGTTCCTGTGAAGCACGTAAAGGGTTAATAAACTTCTTGAATGTGGTTTTGAGCACCTTGAGGGGTGTAGTTTTTAGAATGGTGTCAAATTTGGGTATTTTCTGTCATGCACACCCCTCAAAGTGACTTTAAATGTGAGATGGTCCCTAAAAAAATGGTTTTGTAAATGTTGTTGTAAAAATGAGAAATCGCTGGTCAACCTTTAACCCTTGTTACTTCCTAACAAAAAAAAAATTTGTTTCCAAAATTGTGCTGATGTAAAGTAGACATGTGGGAAATGTTATTTATTAACTATTTTGTGTGACATAGCTCTCTGATTTAAGGGCATACAAATTCAAAGTTTGAAAATTGCAAAATTTGAAAATTTTTTGCCATATTTCCATTTTTTTCATAAATAATTGCAAGTAATATTGAAGAAATGTTACCACTAACATGAAGTACAATATGTCACGAAAAAATAATCTCAGAATCAGCGGGATCCGTTAAAGCGTTCCAGAGTTATAACCTCAAAGGGACAGTGGTCAGAATTGTAAAAATTGGCTGGGTCATTAAGTACCAAATTGGATCTGTCACTAAGGGGTTAAGGTCCGACACAACAAAAAGTGACGCAGTGTCAAAAACAAGCTGAAAACACATGCAAAAAAGCAATAAAAAACCCACAAGTAACCTAGTTAAAATAATAGGTGCAGAAATTCTGCAGCGTGAAAAACTCACCAAAACCTCACTGTGGGAATTTAGCTTTACACATTGAAAACACTTTTTAGGAAAAATTATTTGTTTTTAAAAATATTTAGAGTTGAGAGTCCTCAACCACTGAGGACTCTCAACTCTAAATATTGTTTTTATATTGAGAGCCTTAACGTTTTTTTTTTGTTTTTTTGCTGACTCGATTGTATGACGGTTTGTCTATTTGATGATTTTTTTATTTAGATGTTTTGGGTGGTGGAATGCAAAAAAACAGCAATTTTAGTATTTTTTTAATTTTATTTTAACACTATTTACAGTGAAAGATAACTATTGCTTGAGCTGTATAATTCAGGTTGTATTTGAAGCAGTGATACCAAATAGATGAATTTTGTATTTATCATAATTTAAAAATAAGAATGTTTTGATGTAAAATGGAGCCTTTTGTGGATTTAGGTTTGTATCGTACGCTTTTAAATACAATATTTTTTCCATTTATTCGGCCCACAAGGTGGTGCCACTCATTAGCCCCACTCTAAACACATGGAGGCCATGTTTAGCAATGCATCAGCGATGCAATGACAGGTAGCTCCCCTCATCTAACCAACTAGATGATGTGGTTTGCTATTGACGGTGGCATCTAGGGGGCTAAACGGGCAGATTCCAGTAGTTACATTAGGAACCTGCCTGTCAATCACTGCTGTGCGTCCGATGTGACAGCATGCGCACAGCTTCTGAGCTTGTGTGATCACCAAGACGGACAGGTCCTTCTTGGTGCTTTAAGAGAGAATTCTGAGAAGAAATATATAGTGTGTAATCCCAAGAGAAGCAGAAATGCTGATATTAGCACATAAACTAACACTGTATGGACAGAAGTAGGAACCCACGTTCCTCAAAATGCTGTTTTAGAAACTCTGATGATGAACTCCATCTATTTTCTCCAAGAAAACACAAATAGCAAAAAAAACAGGGTAAGCAGATTCGGGTATGTTTCCACATGGCATATTTGCTGCGGACTGGATGCAGCATCCAATCCGCAGCGTCCAGATGTTACAGCATAGTGGAGGGGATTTTATGCGTACAAAGATACAGGTGGCAGACCTGTGTAACTGGACATGCGGCACGTCTTTATAGACCGCAGCATGTATATTTATCTTGTGGAGATACTCAGTCTCCGAAAGATAAATAGCACCGTCCTATATATAGGATGCGGTGATTCCGCATGTGTTCGATAAACATATGCGGAATCACCGTGCGTACAAATGCCGGCAGCGCTTTGGACGGGGTGGGTGTCTGCTGCGCCCAAAACGCTGCCGTTCCGGACCGTGGAAACATAGCCTGAGACTCTGTTCACATGTCCATGTGAGAGTTCTGCTGGTCTGTTCCAAAAATGGACAGAGAAAAAAAATGTCTGCATGCTGCATTTTTTCTTCTGTTGTAAAAATTGACACGGAATGGAAAATAGATGGCCACCGCAATGGAGGCCCCCTACCTTCATCTGTCAGTAAGCAAACAAGTGCGTTTTGCCAAAGAATTCTATATTTTTGTTCCGTTTTCCGAGAACATAGCCTAAACGTCTCCCATAATTGTAGGGACTTGTCAAGCATGCTACTGTCTAGCTATCGCATTGCACCTTACCAGTACTTATATTCATGGGGATGTCTTCCTCCTTGCACGTCAGTATAGTCCATACACAAGCATCTTCTTCAGTATTGGTCACGGGTTCGTCTTTAACTTCCTCTAAGTGTTCGCCCTAGATGACACAAAATATTATAGGATGGATGGGAGGGTGGCTATTGCAGGAGAACATTTTAAAAATGGAGGCAAGAAGAGTGAATGAAAAGATGATAAGTAAAACAGTTGACAGTAATCTTAAAGCAATAAACCAAGGGCAGAGATAGACAAAACGTATTTGCATATTCAGACAAGGGGATCGGGAGCAACAAGCGTAGCCACATGGGATCCAATACCAACCCTCATCGCGGAAGCCCAAACTGAAGACTCATGCCAAACTTGCATTCTTTTCTGAGGATTTTACAGATATAAACCAGTATTGGCATGTTTGCAAAAAAAGTTCAAGCACATTCGTTTCTTTGAAAGGCTTAATTTTCCATTTTATAAAGACAATGAAAATAATAATTAACTAAAGAGACCTATACATACACTTTGTACATACATCCTCATACACAACACACAATCATAGTGGTCTCCATTTCCATGCCCCATCCCCCAAAATGTCATTCATTACCAGCTCATGCAGACATATGAGAGCACTGAACATACAGAAGGCTGCTATTGCTGACCACCATCCCTATACCTTACCAAACTTACAAGCACATCTCCTATTAGTATAGAGGACTGTATATAATGGAAAATATTTCTTGACTACCGGTAATTGCAGCAATTGGAGCCTACAGGGGACTTCCATGGATTTCCATGCCATTATAATCATTTTTCTAGCACAGAAATCTAAAAAATAGTCTAAAAAAACCGGGAGAGGGATCATCACGGGCAGCTGCTATATTTAAGAATAAAGGTTGAATGTTAAGGGCTGGGGGTTTTACTTGGAATGAATCCAGTTTGGTCTGGATGTATTAATGATGACAGAACCAGACTCAATCTCAAAGCAAGAATTTTAGCTAGAGTTTTAATATATTAAGTAACAAAATAGTGTGGTAAGAATCAGGAGACATGAGGCCCTTCCCTGGCTTCAGTAAGACCACTGGCAGCACCTCCCTTTTGAGTCAGGAAGCTCCCATCTCAAAATTCTCAGGGCTCAAACAAAGGATGTTTAACCAAATCACAATTAGTCTTGTACCAATCCCTTACCAAACCATTGGTTCCAGAAGTTTTCCCAGAAGGTAGTACTTTAGTAGCATCTCTATCACTTCACTAATCGGGGGATCTAGTGCTTCTGATTGCTTATGAGACAAGCATCAAAGGGGAAGACCAGGTAGAAAGGAGTTTACAATCTGGGAGACAAGTTTACAAATCTTGATAAAAAATTCTCCAAAAATCTCATTAGTCAGATGTGGGTCGGTATGGAATTCGCACTGTGGATTCCTGACACACAGAATGGATATAGGAGGTGGCTTCAGAATGAGCCAACCAATCCAATAACTATCCTCTACCTCAAAAATGGCATCTTCCTTCGCCAGCATTTTCTTTTGTGTTTGCTCCTTGGTCAGAATAAGTAATTCCCTCTACTCAGCCCTTTCGACCTCATTAGTCAGAGACATCTTCCCTATCTTTAAGAAGGGTCACTCCCCAGCAACAGAAATAAACATCCCCCTACTTGTTGCCGTATAGACATTCCATGTGACTAATGGGTTTGGGTGATCCGTATTGTGAGACTAGAAATCAACATTTGCAGAGTGAACGGACTCATAAGACCGCCAGGGAATCTAGCCAGGCAGGATGCATACGCCAGATTTTAGATACATTTAGGAGACCTGTAGTCACTTTAACTACTAATGTGGAAGGATCAGAAATTCCCCTAGGCTTATAACCAACATCATGATAGATAGGGTAGATTTTCCATCCACTACTCTTATTTATAGTATTTATACTCCTTCTCATGCAGCTTGGAACAGATTTCAGCAAATTGAGTATGTTTTTTTCTGACATACTGAGAAATTCACGTAAAAGGAGACCCTACTGTTGTTGTACAGCACGTCACCATGAAAGCAGACAGCTTTGTTGGCATCTCAGTCCCGATAAGGCAATAGTCGGAATGGTCTAGGAGTGCTACAAGGAGGGCTTGGTTGTGTGGGAACTCTATGGGCTTGCTTGATGGTAAAGAATGGTGAGAGGACTTCTGCACCCAACACATCTTTCAGTTTTCGATGAAGGATGCATCATCAGCCCCATACGTTTTCTCCAGCAGGCCCACTATCCTAATGTTATTTCTACTGAGCCGATTTTCAAAATCATCAGCTCTTTTACTAAAAGCATTTATTTATTCCTTTAATTATGCAATTGGCCTCTCTCTACATCTGATATTCTGCTCTCCACCTCCGATGTGTGCTCTCTAATGTTCTGCAAGTCATGTTTCACAATCATAAAGTTCTGCCGGAGTTCGTCCACTTTAGTTACCAACATGGCTTGACAGTTATTGATGGCTGACAGAATCTCGGCAAATCTTTGGCCACTGTTTCTAAAGGAGCAAGAGGAACTTTGAGGAGAATGCGGTAGGTAAGGAGTTAAGATTTCATCACCACAGGCAGAGAGAGGTCTGGTGTGGAGCCTTGCAATGCATCCGGGATCCTGGAGTATTGCTCCCATTGAAGTGGAGGAGTTATCCACTGAAACAGTCACTTGTTCAAGGGAAATCCCAGCATTAGAATCAATATCTGAAGAACAAGGCTGGTCAAATTGGGAGGACTTCCCCTTAACTTTTTTTCTACTTGCTTTAGCAATGTCAGCGGTTTCCAAGATTCAACTGATAAAAGCAAAGACCAACTTCAGGAATACATTAATAGCTGTAAATGTTAATCAGGAAACAGTCTTAGTTCACAGTGAGTAGATTAAAGGGGTATTCAAATCTCCAAAATCCTATCCCAATATGTAGCAGGTGTAATAATAATAATAATAATAATATTAGCAGATACCACCAATTAGAAATGCAGTATAGTTTTTCTGATTTTCTATGTCTCTTTCCTCATATGCAGGCATTGTGGGACCTTAGGTATCCATGGTTACGACCACGGATATAGTGACAGGAGGCCGGGGTCACACTTGAGAGTGTAATGCGAGTATCTCACGCAAGTATCTCGCCTCATAAAAATACATTCAGCAGCACACTCCGGTCCCGAGTGCCGGCAACAGTGCTGGGTATTGATGCGAGAGAAACGCACGAGATTCTCGCAGTACACTCGCAAGTGTGACCCCGGCCTAAGATAGATAGTTGCTAGTGGTCGTAATCATGGATACCTAAGTTTCTGCAATGCCTGCCCATGAGGTAAGAGACAGAAAATCAGAAAAACTATACTACATTTCTAATTGGAGGTATTTGCTAATATTATTATTATTATTACACCTGCTACATATTAGGATAGGATCTTGGAGATGGAAAAAAACCCTTCAGGTCTAATATATAGGCTTTGCTACTGTTAAATATCAGCAGGTGGCATTGTTCCACAAGAATCCAGAAAATAAAGCACAGAGAAAATGGCCTCTGACAATGTCAGTAAACTCAGGTCAGTCAGGGAGGCCGTTTCCACTAAGCTGTACTATCTGCAGTCACGGGTCAGGAACACTGCTGAGGCAGGAAGCTGTCCTACACTGTTGAACCACTGTGCAATATGGATTAGAAGCACCAGGTGCTACTTTATGCTGGGCTCCACATGAGAAGCATTAATGAAGTCACTTCACCCAGCTTTTCCTGTGGATTCCCGATGCCAATTCACCACAGCACCCTGGACTTCACCCTCACCAGTCTCTTCCACATTCAATCACTCACCAGGTGTCAGGAGCAGCTGCGTCACAGCTGACTGAGCAGAATCCACACAGCTCAGCAGCCAGGGCAGGCTAGGCCGCAGCAGGAAAACACTGATCTGTGACTAAGCACCACTCCAAAACTGCTGCAGGGGATTCCTGAAGTGAAGCTCCAGTGAGAGATTCAGTCAGGACGGCGGTTTATCACAGGATGGAGGGTCCGGGAGATGAGGAGCACAGAGAGATGCGTCCTCTCAGGAAGCCATCAGACCACCACTGAAGAAGTTAGGTTTTCCATTTGCCTCAAATCCACTGAGGAGAAGGCCGTAGGGTTTACCTTGGCAGCTGCACTCTTCAGAGTGCGTATGTTCTCCCAGTGTTTGTGTGGCCATCTTCCAGGTAGCCCCAGTTTCCTCCCCCACTATTCTGCTCTCTTTATACAGTCACTGCCGATATCATACTGATTGACAGCTGGTTTACAGTTGCGTTAGGCTGAGTCGGCTGTCAATGAATGTGAAAAAAGAGAAGAAAAGAAGGAACTGGAAGCAGGAAAATCACTGCCAGGATTGGTCAGTGACCGCTCAGAGCCTGGAGAGATCACCACAAGGCCAAACAGGCAAGCAGCTAGTAACTACATGCTGGTAAGTTCTTAGCCCCACAGGAAAAAAGCAAAAGTCCCGGATAATCCCTTTACGGCTACCTCCATGAATGTCACTACACATGTCTGCCTGATGAAGGCACAGGCTGAAGAAAAGCGTCACCCTCTTTTACTGTACATAAGTTTTAGGCCGGTTTCACATTAGCATTTTGAGGAGCTGTGGACTTCCTCCGTGAAGCCCCGCCCTGTACGACCTGCATACCTAATGTTAAAGATAGATACGCAGGCCGAATGCAGAAGTAGGCGGAGCTAGTGGTGGAGGTGTGGCCAACGGCGGGGCTTCATGAAGTCCGCAGCCCTCCGCAGCTCCTCAAAATGCTAGTGTGAAACTAGTTAGACCTAATTAAGTCTATCTCAGCAGAGATATATTAGCTCTCATATTTTTGTTCTATCTTTTTACTTTGGTTTTTAACAAATGCACTAACTGCTTAACTTAATTGTCTTCAAGCTAGTTACTGGGGGCAGCCGCAGCTGAGATCATGTTACTAACACTTTTAGTAATGCCTGATGGTTGCACAAGGTGAGTACCTACCTAACGACTACCTCCATTCTCCTGACCAACTATTCTACACTGTTATTTTTATCTCTTAACAGGTCCTTTTATCAGCACTAAAACAGCATTTAACTACAGGGATAACACATTGGTAACCCAGCTTACTGGCTTGGTCACTACTGTGCAAGGGCCAATGCTGCTGAGAGCACAGGAACTTAGTAAGTGGTGGACAAAAGGATGGTTATTCAGGTCATCTCTGGGGTTACTATATAATGTCACCTCTGCAGTCAGCAGCTCAATGATCTTGTTGGTGAGGTCCAGGATCTTCTCATCATTCTCTTTCTCATGTGCAGGAGTTAACGGTTCTGTAATGTTGTCGTCATCCGATTTCTTTATTGGTACATAATCCTAAGGAAAAAAAATGTAACAATATTGATAAAATGAACTCGGTCAACTTTCAGCATGTGGAGGAAGCTTTCAAATGATCATCACAGCAAATCAGTAATTCAACAAAATAAAAGGCATCTGCAAGTCCAAGGAAACCAAATCCTTTAAAGAAGCACTCCGTTGAGCGCATTAGAAAGATTAACCATTATTGTCATGGTATATGTCCCCTCTCTTTACCCTTATATTCCAGCCACGAAAATACTAGTGAAACTAGCAGACTGGCCAGATATGCCTCTTATTATTATTGGTGACTTTAATAACACTTGTAACCACTTTAAGGTTAAGTCCCTGGCCGGGGATGATAATATTTATCCTTTTGGTCGCCTGGTTAAATAGACTGGCCTGATACATATTTGGAGGAAGAGAGCTCCTAATCAAATCGTTTTCTCCTGTGCCCCTTCACGTATAGATATGGTGCTGGGTAACTCCCTTATGGCCTTGTCTATATTTAACATTGATTACTCCTCTAGGTCCTTATCGGATCATTCTTCCATTTCAGGTACAAGTGGACCCAATGTGGACTAGGCAGCCTTTGAGCTGGAAACGTAACCAATTTTATGTCAAACTTATTAAAGGGGACCTGTTGGCAGTTTTGGCCGCTATAAGATACGGCATCTGCCTTTCAGGGCTTATCTACAGCATTCAATAATGCTGTAGATAAGCCCCCGGTCCATCCTAAAAGGTAAGAAAAATGAGTTTTGTTATACTCACCCGGGTGCGGCGGTCTGGTCCGACGCCTCCCTCCTGCTTCTTCATCGCTCCCCGATTCGCACTCATGTGCAGGCGTACTTATTTGCCCTGTTGAGGGCAGAGTAAAGTACTGCAGTGTGCACGCGCTGGGCCTCTCTGATCTTTCCCAGCACCTGTGCACTACAGTACTTTGGTCTGCCTCAACAGGGAAGAGAAGTACGCCTGCGAAGGGGCGCGATGTCGGGGAGCGATTAAGAAACAGGAGGGCGGCATCACAAGAGGATGGGAGGCACTGGACCCAGACCTGCGACACCCATCAGACCAGACCGCACCAGACCGCCCCCTCAACCCCATCACAACATAGAACCAGACCCCAATCAGAGGACAATAAAACATTCACACTCCTTATCTATGAACTGTTCCAATATTTATGGACATAAACATTTTAGTTAGCACTCTCATATAATGGTGGTTCTGCTTCACGTCACCTGTCTTATCTATGGCATTTTTCTGTGCTGTTGTGTGCATAAATATGTGTTTTTTCAGAATTTATATTAATCTATGCCTGATGAAGGGACCTGCGTAGTCTCGGAAGCTTGCAATTTGTTACCATCTTTTCAGTTTGCCATTAAAAAGGTATCAACCACAGAGGACTCTCATATTATGAAAGGCAATTCAGTACTACAATGGACATAGCGGTCAGAGCACATACAGTGATCTGACAATAACCCAAAATCATAGAACGAGCTCTGAGACGTGGGAACTCTGCAGACCGCAATCCCTAATCCTCTCCAAACAACACTAGAGGCAGCCGTGGATTGCGCCTAACTCTGCCTATGCAACTCGGCACAGCCTGAGAAACTAACTAGCCTGAAGATAGAAAATAAGCCTACCTTGCCTCAGAGAAATACCCCAAAGGAAAAGGCAGCCCCCCACATATAATGACTGTGAGTTAAGATGAAAAGACAAACGTAGAGATGAAATAGATTCAGTAAAGTGAGGCCCGACTTTCTTAACAGATCGAGGATAGAAAAGGTAACTTTGCGGTCTACACAAAACCCTAAAGAAAACCACGCAAAGGGGGCAAAAAGACCCTCCGTACCGAACTAACGGCACGGAGGTACACCCTTTGCGTCCCAGAGCTTCCAGCAACAAATTAGACAAGCTGGACAGAAAAAATAGCAAACAAATAGCAAAGAAGAACTTAGCTATGCAGAGCAGCAGGCCACAGGAATGATCCAGGGAAAAGCAAGTCCAACACTGGAACACTGACAGGAAGCCAGGATCAAAGCATTAGGTGGAGTTAAGTAGAGAAGCACCTAACGACCTCACCAGATCACCTGAGGGAGGAAACTCAGAAGCCGCAGTACCACTTCCCTCCACCAACAGTAGCTCACAGAGAGAATCAGCCGAAGTACCACTTGTGACCACAGGAGGGAGCTCTGCCACAGAATTCACAACAGTACCCCCCCCTTGAGGAGGGGTCACCGAACCCTCACCAGAGCCCCCAGGCCGACCAGGATGAGCCACATGAAAGGCACGAACAAGATCGGGAGCATGGACATCAGAGGCAAAAACCCAGGAATTATCTTCCTGAGCATAACCCTTCCATTTAACCAGATACTGGAGTTTCCGTCTAGAAACACGAGAATCCAAAATCTTCTCCACAATATACTCCAATTCCCCCTCCACCAAAACCGGGGCAGGAGGATCAACAGATGGAACCATAGGTGCCACGTATCTCCGCAACAATGACCTATGGAATACGTTATGTATGGAAAAAGAATCTGGAAGGGTCAGACGAAAAGACACAGGATTAAGAACCTCAGAAATCCTATACGGACCAATGAAACGAGGTTTAAACTTAGGAGAGGAAACCTTAATAGGAATATGACGAGAAGATAACCAAACCAGATCCCCAACACGAAGTCGGGGACCCACACGGCGTCTGCGATTAGCGAAACGTTGAGCCTTCTCCTGGGACAAGGTCAAATTGTCCACTACATGAGTCCAAATCTGCTGCAACCTGTCCACCACAGTATCCACACCAGGACAGTCCGAAGACTCAACCTGTCCTGAAGAGAAACGAGGATGGAACCCAGAATTGCAGAAAAATGGCGAAACCAAGGTAGCCGAGCTGGCCCGATTATTAAGGGCGAACTCAGCCAAAGGCAAAAAGGACACCCAGTCATCCTAATCGGCAGAAACAAAGCATCTCAGATATGTTTCCAAGGTCTGATTGGTTCGTTCGGTCTGGCCATTAGTCTGAGGATGGAAAGCCGAGGAAAAAGACAAGTCAATGCCCATCCTACCACAAAAGGCTCGCCAAAACCTTGAAACAAACTGGGAACCTCTGTCAGAAACGATATTCTCTGGAATGCCATGTAAACGAACCACATGCTGGAAGAACAATGGCACCAAATCAGAGGAGGAAGGCAATTTAGACAAGGGTACCAGATGGACCATCTTAGAAAAGCGATCACAGACCACCCAAATGACTGACATCTTTTGAGAAACGGGAAGATCAGAAATAAAATCCATAGAGATATGTGTCCAAGGCCTCTTCGGGACCGGCAAGGGCAAAAGCAACCCACTGGCACGAGAACAGCAGGGCTTAGCCCGAGCACAAATCCCACAGGACTGCACAAAAACACGCACATCCCGCGACAGAGACGGCCACCAAAAGGATCTAGCCACCAACTCTCTGGTACCAAAGATTCCAGGATGACCAGCCAACACCGAACAATGAACCTCAGAGATAACTTTATTGGTTCACCTATCAGGGACAAACAGTCTCTCCGCTGGACAACGATCAGGTTTATTAGCCTGAAATTTTTGCAGCACCCGCCGCAAATCAGGGGAGATGGCAGACACAATTACTCCTTCCTTGAGGATACCCGCCGGCTCAGACAAACCCGGAGAGTCGGGCACAAAACTCCTAGACAGAGCATCCGCCTTCACATTTTTAGAGCCCGGAAGGTACGAAATCACAAAGTCAAAACGGGCAAAAAACAGCGACCAACGAGCCTGTCTAGGATTCAACCGCTTAGCAGACTCAAGATAAGTCAAGTTCTTATGATCAGTCAATACCACCACGCGATGCTTAGCTCCTTCAAGCCAATGACGCCACTCCTCGAATGCCCACTTCATGGCCAGCAACTCTCGGTTGCCCACATCATAATTTCGCTCAGCAGGCGAAAACTTCCTGGAAAAAAAAGTGCATGGTTTCATCACTGAGCAATCAGAACCTCTCTGCGACAAAACAGTCCCTGCTCCAATCTCAGAAGCATCAACCTCGACCTGGAACGGAAGAGAAACATCTGGTTGACACAACACAGGGGCAGAAGAAAAACGACGCTTCAACTCTTGAAAAGCTTCCACAGCAGCAGAAGACCAATTGACCAAATCAGCACCCTTCTTGGTCAAATCGGTCAATGGTTTGGCAATACTAGAAAAATTGCAGATGAAGCGACGCTAAAAATTAGCAAAGCCCAGGAACTTTTGCAGACTTTTCAGAGATGTCGGCTGAGTCCAATCATGGATGGCTTGGACCTTAACAGGATCCATCTCGATAGTAGAAGGGGAAAAGATGAACCCCAAAAATGAAACCTTCTGCACACCAAAGAGACACTTTGATCCCTTCACAAACAAAGAATTAGCACGCAGGACCTGAAAAACTGTTCTGACCTGCTTCACATGAGACTCCCAATCATCCGAGAAGATCAAAATGTCATCCAAGTACACAATCAGGAATTTATCCAGGTACTCTCGGAAGATGTCATGCATAAAGGACTGAAACACTGATGGAGCATTGGCAAGTCCGAATGGCATCACTAGATACTCAAAATGACCCTCGGGCGTATTAAATGCAGTTTTCCATTCATCTCCTCGCCTGATTCGCACCAGATTATACGCACCACGAAGATCTATCTTGGTGAACCAACTAGCCCCCTTAATCCGAGCAAACAAATCAGATAACAATGGCAAGGGGTACTGAAATTTAACCGTGATCTTATTTAGAAGGCGGTAATCTATACAAGGTCTCAGCGAACCATCCTTCTTGGCTACAAAAAAGAACCCTGCTCCTAATGGTGACGATGATGGGCGAATATGCCCCTTCTCCAGGGATTCCTTCACATAACTGCGCATAGCGGCATGCTCAGGCACGGATAAATTAAACAGTCGACCTTTTGGGAATTTACTACCAGGAATCAAATTGATAGCACAATCACAATCCCTATGCGGAGGTAGGGCATCGGACTTGGGCTCATCAAATACATCCCGGTAATCAGACAAGAACTCTGGAACCTCAGAAGGGGTGGATGACGAAATTGACAGAAATGGAACATCACCATGTACCCCCTGACAACCCCAGCTGGACACCGACATGGATTTCCAATCTAATACTGGATTATGGGCTTGTAGCCATGGCAACCCCAACACGACCACATCATGCAGATTATGCAACACCAGAAAGCGAATAACCTCCTGATGTGCAGGAGCCATGCACATGGTCAGCTGGGTCCAGTATTGAGGTTTATTCTTGGCCAAAGGCGTGGCATCAATTCCTCTCAATGGAATAGGACACTGCAAGGGCTCTAAGAGTAACCCACAACGCTTAGCATACTCCAAGTCCATCAAATTCAGGGCAGCGCCTGAATCCACAAATGCCATGACAGAATACGATGACAAAGAGCAGATCAAGGTAACGGACAGAAGAAATTTTGACTGTACCGTACCAATGGTGGCAGACCTAGCGAACCGCTTAGTGCGCTTAGGACAATCAGAGATAGCATGAGTGGAATCACCACAGTAGAAACACAGCCCATTCAGACGTCTGTGTTCTTGCCGTTTAACTCTGGTCAAAGTCCTATCGCACTGCATAGGCTCAGGTTTAAGCTCAGGTAATACCGCCAAATGGTGCACAGATTTACGCTCACGCAAGCGTCGACCGATCTGAATGGCCAAAGACATAGACTCATTCAAACCAGCAGGCATAGGAAATCCCACCATGACATCCTTAAGGGCTTCAGAGAGACCCTTTCTGAACATAGCTGCCAGTGCAGATTCATTCCATTGAGTGAGCACGGACCACTTTCTAAATTTCTGACAATATACCTCTATCTCATCCTGACCCTGACAAAGAGCCAGCAAATTTTTCTCTGCCTGATCCACTGAATTAGGTTCATCGTACAGCAATCTGAGCGCCAGGAAAAACGCATCGATATTACTCAATGCAGGATCTCCTGGCGCAAGAGAAAATGCCCAGTCCTGAGGGTCGCCGCGCAAAAAAGAAATAACAATCAAAACCTGTTGAACTGGATCACCAGAGGAGCGAGGTTTCAAGGCCAGAAATAATTTACAATTATTTTTGAAACTCGGAAACTTAGTTCTATCTCCAAAAAACAAATCAGGAATAGGAATTCTTGGTTCCAACATAGCTTTCAGATCAATAGTGTCTTGAATCTTTTGTACTCTTGCCAAGAGCTGATCCACAAATGAAGACAGACTTCTAATGTCCATCGCTACACCTGTGTACTGAACCACCCAAATGTCTAGGGGAAAAAAAAGGCAAAACACAGTGCAAAGAAAAAAAAATGGTCTCAGAACTTCTTTTTTCCCTCTATTGAGAATCATTAGTACTTTTGGCTTCCTGTACTGTTATGAAAGGCAATTCAGTACTACAATGGACATAGCGGTCAGAGCACATACAGTGATCTGACAATAACCCAAAATCATAGAACGAGCTCTGAGACGTGGGAACTCTGCAGACCGCAATCCCTAATCCTCTCCAAACAACACTAGAGGCAGCCGTGGATTGCGCCTATGTAAGTACTCGGGCAGAAATCCGGGAGTGGACCCTCTGGGTCGTGACTCTAGAGCCCCCGGGGTCGAGCGGACCAGATGGAATCACCCCCTATACAGGGAGTGTTAGGAGCAGGACCTCAGGGGAATGGAGACACAACAGCTAGAGCCAAAGGGGCGACCCAAGATAAAGAAGGAAACCACAGGCTATAAGGATGGCAGGGAATAATAGGAAAACAAGACTTAACTGAAAATGACTGGAAAACGGAACGGCAGAACACAGCAGGAACACGATCCGGAAGGACTCAGCAGGAACACGGACAGGCAGGACACAGCAGGAACACGGGCTGGCAGAACACAGCAGGAACACGGACTAGCAGGATACAGCAGGAACACGAACCGGCAGGATACTGGAGGAACACGGACTGGCGGGATACAGCAGGAACACGGACTGGCAGGATACAACAGGAACACGGACTGGCAGGATACAGCAGGAACACGGACTGGTAGGATACAACAGGAACACGGACTGGCTGGATACAGCAGGAACACGGACAGGCAAGACACAGCAGGAACACGGGCTGGCAGGACACTGAGACAAAGTAAAGACTGGGCTGAGAGAAGACACTGGTACAGGGGAGCCTAGGGCATAGGGACACTGACGGCAGACAGTGCACCTACAAAGCAAAGGCGTCTTACCTAGGGAGACGCCGGGAAGAAATACCCGATGGGTGCCGCCATGTTGGGGCGGAGCCACTGGGTCGCGACCTCCCAGAAGGCTCTGCGATGGAGGAGACGCGACCGCGCATGCGCAGAGGGACCGGACGCCGTGAGCCGGCGAGGGAGGAAGCAGAGCGGCGCTGGACAGGATCGCGAGTGCGCCGAGGGATGGGAGAAGCCGGGTAAGTATGCGCAGCGTTCGTAACAGTACCCCCCTCCTTAGTCCCCCTCTTTTTAAGGCTAGAAAGGAATCTTTTCATGATAAGAGGAGCATTGATATTCTCTCGGGGCTCCCAGGACCTCTCCTCAGGGCCAAATCCCTCCCAATCAATCAAAAAATAAGTTTTACCCCTAACTACCTTTTTGGCAAGAATGTCTTTAACATTAAAGATTCCATCAGAAGTACAGAGCTGAGGAGAGGAAGAGGTAGCGGAGTGAAAACGATTAAAGACTGCAGGCTTGAGCAGAGACACATGGAAGGCATTGGGAATGCGCAAAGAGGCAGGCAACTTCAATTTATAAGAAACATCATTAATGCGACTCAAGATAGGAAAAGGACCAATATAGCGGGGACCCAGTTTGCAAGAGGGAATTTTAAGCTTGATATAGCGAGAGGAAAGCCAAACTTTATCACCCGGAGAATATGGCAGAGCATCCAAACGCCTTTTGTCAGCAAACTTTTTCATATTAAGGCTAGCTCTCTCAAGAGCCACTTTGGTCTCACTCCAAATCGTAGAGAATTCCCGGGACAAGAAATCCGCTGCCGGTACCCCCGAGGAAAGAGAAACAGGAAGAGGAATGTTCGGATGTTGACCATAGACTACAAAAAAGGGAGTTTTGGAGGAAGACTCGCTGGGAAGATTGTTATATGAGAATTCGGCCCAGGGAAGAAGAGAGACCCAGTCATCGTGGTGTGCATTGGAGAAATGTCGCAGATATGTAGTCAGGACTTGATTAACTCGCTCCACTTGTCCGTTGGACTGAGGGTGATAAGCGGAAGAAAAGTCCAAGTTAACCTTTAATAGACTGCAGAGAGCTCTCCAAAAACGTGAGGTAAATTGTACTCCACGGTCTGAGACGATATGATGAGGAAAACCATGAAGACGGAAGACTTGGTGTAAACAGATCTTTGCCAACTCAGGAGCGGAAGGCAGACCAGGCAATGCGATGAAATGAGCCATCTTGGAGAACCGATCTACAACAACCAAGATGACAGAGCAATTCGAGGAACAAGGTAGATCAGTGATGAAGTCCATAGCTATATGACTCCAAGGAACGGAAGGCACAGGCAGAGGATGCAGGAGACCGGAAGGAAGCTGCCTAGGGACTTTATTTTTTGCACAAGAAGGACAAGAAGCGATGAATTTGGTGACGTCTTGTCGGAGAGATGGCCACCAGTAATGCCGAGAGATAAGAGAAAGTGTCTTCTTGACTCCTACGATTTTGGAGGAGTGACCCCAACGTAAAACTCTATCCTTGTCTTGGTTAGCCACAAGAGTCTTGCCAGGAGGAGTTGAAATCACTCTTAGAGGAGCAAGAGTGACGATCTTCACAGGATCAATGATGTGAGCCGGAGAATCCTCTAGGTCCAGAGGCTGAAAGGATATTGAAAGAGCATCTGCTTTGACATTCTTATTTCCGGGTCGGAAATGAAGTTCAAATTCAAATCGTCCGAAGAATAAAGACCATCTGGCTTGTCGTGGATTTAGTCTTTGGGCAGACTGAATATAGGCCATATTCTTGTGGTCTGTGTAAATGATGAATGGATGAAGAGCCCCCTCAAGGAGATAACGCCATTCCTCCAAGGCTAGCTTGATAGCCAAAAGTTCTTTATCTCCAATAGAGTAGTTACGCTCAGGAGCGGAAAAGGTTTTAGAAAAAAAACCACAGGTCACCAAACGTCCGGACGAGGATCTTTGCAAAAGTACAGCACCAGCTCCAATAGAGGATGCGTCGACCTCAAGGACAAACGGTCTATTAGCATCAGGACGATGAAGCACAGGGGCCGTAGCGAAGCTTTGTTTAAGAGACAGAAAGGACTCTTCAGCCTCAGGGGTCCAAAAACTGGAGTTGACTCCCTTGCGAACTAGAGCAGAGATAGGCTTGGTCATGGAAGAAAAATGAGGAATAAATTGTCTATAGTAGTTGGCAAAGCCAAGAAAACGTTGGATTGCTTTTGTTCCAAGAGGACGAGGCCAATTCAGGACAGCAGAAACCTTCTCTGGATCCATCTCTAAGCCAGATCTTGAGACAATATATCCTAGGAAGGGAAGAGAAGATTGTTCAAAGACGCACTTCTCAATCTTAGCGAACAGATGATTCTCTATTAGCCTTTGCAGAACACGACGGACATCTCGCCTGTGAGTGGAGAGATCCGGAGAAAAGATGAGAATGTCGTCAAGGTAAACCACGACCGAGGAGTAGAGAAGATCCCGAAATACATCGTTCACAAATTCCTGGAAAACCGCGTTAGCGTTGCAGAGACCAAACGGCATAACCAAGTACTCGTAGTGACCGTCACGAGTATTGAAGGCAGTGTTCCACTCATCGCCTGCACGAATACGAACCAAATTATATGCGCCACGTAGATCTAATTTGGTAAAAATTTGCGCACCCCGAAGACGGTCGAAGATTTCCGGAATGAGTGGCAGAGGATATTTGTTCTTCACCGTGATGTTGTTTAGGCCTCGATAATCAATGCAGGGACGGAGAGAACCGTCTTTCTTCTTCACGAAAAAAAACCCTGCTCCGGCCGGAGAAGAAGACTTGCGAATGAATCCTTTGGCAAGATTTTCTTGAATGTACTCAGACATAGCTTGAGTCTCAGCAGGAGAGAGAGGATAGATCCTGCCCCTGGGCGGGTTAGTTCCAGGCACGAGATCTATGGGACAATCAGAGCCGGTGCGGCGGAAGTCCCTCAGCCTCCTTCTTGTTGAAGACATCAGAATAGGCGCTGTAGACACAGGGTAAGGCGGGAAAAGAAGAGGAAGGAGAAGAATTAGAGGAAGATCCCACAGGACGCACCGGCAGCAGACAACGTTCCCGACAAAGCTCACCCCAGCGCAAGATATTACCATTGCGCCAATCTAAAATGGGCTTGTGGTTCTGTAACCAAGGAAGACCTAAGAGCATAGGATGAGACAGACCCGCTAAAACATAAAATGCAATTCTCTCCTTGTGCAGAGCCCCAACCTGAAGTTCCACCTCAAGTGTTACTTGAGTAATGGTCTCGTGTAACGGTTTACCATCCACAGATGCAAGAATCACAGGAGCCTCTAAGGTTTTGACTGGAACGGAGAATTTCAAAACCTCCTCCAACCTAATAAAATTCCCTGCTGCGCCCGAATCCACATACGCATCCAGAGAAATGCCTTTGCCCGCAATATGCAAAAGAACGGACAAAGTAAGGGGTTGAGAGGGATCACACACACCTAGGGAGGCCTCTCTTACCTGACCTAGGCGGAGGAGTTTTCCGGACGTTCAGGGCAAAAGCGTAATAAATGAGCAGCACTCCCGCAGTAAAAGCATAACCCCTGAGTGCGCCTCTCTTTACGACGTTGTTCGGACATCTTAAGACGGTCCACTTGCATAGGTTCCGGTGCGGACGCCTGAGAGGAGGTTCTAGGCTGAGGACTGAGTGGCTTACGGGTGGCAGAAGAAGGACGAAGAGACCTCCGCTCGCGGACGCGTTCTTGGAACCGAAGGTCAATACGGGTAGCTAAGGAAATTAATTCCTCCAAAACAGTAGGGGTGTCCCGACCGGCTAACTCATCTTTTATGCGCCCAGAGAGACCCCGCCAAAAAAGCACCCACCAACGCCTCATTGTTCCAGCCCAAGTCAGAGGAGAGTGTGCGGAACTGAATAGCGTACTGGCCTACGGATAACGATCCCTGATGGAGAAAATAGAGCTTCAGTTGTAGAGGCCAGACGTCCAGGTTCGTCAAAGACAAGACGGAAAGTCTCCAAAAATTCAGACAACCGGGAGACTAGGGGATCGTCTCGCTCCCAGAGTGGATTAACCCATGCCAAGGCGTCACCCTCCAGATGGGAAATCAAAAACGCAACTTTGGACCGATCCGTCGGGTAATGCTGGGGCAGAAGCTCAAAGTGAAGACGGCATTGGTTTAGAAATCCTCGGCAGGACTTAGGATCCCCATTGTACCGAGGCGGTTTAGCCAAGCGGGGTGGAGGGTGGGACGCAGGAGCAGACGTAGAAGCGGCTGTCTGGATGGAAAGCAGCCGATCGTCAATAGAAGACATATAACTAAGTATATGGGCCTGGGTGTCACGCTGCTGAGCTAACTCTTGCTGTAAGCCAACGAGTAGAGCGGCGTTGCCAGGATCGGAGGACTGGAGCGTGGACAAACGAGAATCCATAGCTTTCATAAAAGACATCATGCGGGACTGATTCTCTCGCAAAAAGAGTAGCTCTTTCTGCGCAGCAGAGGCCCCAGCGGGGTCCATGGCCTTTGCTTACTGTAAGTACTCGGGCAGAAATCCGGGAGTGGACCCTCTGGGTCGTGACTCTAGAGCCCCCGGGGTCGAGCGGACCAGATGGAATCACCCCCTATACAGGGAGTGTTAGGAGCAGGACCTCAGGGGAATGGAGACACAACAGCTAGAGCCAAAGGGGCGACCCAAGATAAAGAAGGAAACCACAGGCTATAAGGATGGCAGGGAATAATAGGAAAACAAGACTTAACTGAAAATGACTGGAAAACGGAACGGCAGAACACAGCAGGAACACGATCCGGAAGGACTCAGCAGGAACACGGACAGGCAGGACACAGCAGGAACACGGGCTGGCAGAACACAGCAGGAACACGGACTAGCAGGATACAGCAGGAACACGAACCGGCAGGATACTGGAGGAACACGGACTGGCGGGATACAGCAGGAACACGGACTGGCAGGATACAGCAGGAACACGGACTGGCAGGATACAACAGGAACACGGACTGGCTGGATACAGCAGGAACACGGACAGGCAGGACACAGCAGGAACACGGACAGGCAAGACACAGCAGGAACACGGGCTGGCAGGACACAGACAAAGTAAAGACTGGGCTGAGAGAAGACACTGGTACAGGGGAGCCTAGGGCATAGGGACACTGACGGCAGACAGTGCACCTACAAAGCAAAGGCGTCTTACCTAGGGAGACGCCGGGAAGAAATGCCCGATGGGCGCCGCCATGTTGGGGCGGAGCCACCGGGTCGCGACCTCCCAGAAGGCTCTGCGATGGAGGAGACGCGACCGCGCATGCGCAGAGGGACCGGACGCCGTGAGCCGGCGAAGGAGGAAGCAGAGCGGCGCTGGACAGGATCGCGAGTGCGCCGAGGGATGGGAGAAGCCGGGTAAGTATGCGCAGCGTTCGTAACAGCCTAACTCTGCCTAGGCAACTCGGCACAGCCTGAGAAACTAACTAGCCTGAAGATAGAAAATAAGCCTACCTTGCCTCAGAGAAATACCCCAAAGGAAAAGGCAGCCCCCCACATATAATGACTGTGAGTTAAGATGAAAAGACAAACGTAGAGATGAAATAGATTCAGCAAAGTGAGGCCCGACTTTCTTAACAGATCGAGGATAGAAAAGGTAACTTTGCGGTCTACACAAAACCCTAAAGAAAACCACGCAAAGGGGGCAAAAAGACCCTCCGTACCGAACTAACGGCACGGAGGTACACCCTTTGCGTCCCAGAGCTTCCAGCAACAAATTAGACAAGCTGGACAGAAAAAATAGCAAACAAATAGCAAAGAAGAACTTAGCTATGCAGAGCAGCAGGCCACAGGAATGATCCAGGGAAAAGCAAGTCCAACACTGGAACATTGACAGGAAGCCAGGATCAAAGCATTAGGTGGAGTTAAGTAGAGAAGCACCTAACGACCTCACCAGATCACCTGAGGGAGGAAACTCAGAAGCTGCAGTACCACTTCCCTCCACCAACAGAAGCTCACAGAGAGAATCAGCCGAAGTACCACTTGTGACCACAGGAGGGAGCTCTGCCACAGAATTCACAACACTCTCAATTCTAAATATTTTTCTATCCACTGGCTAACACCGTACCAATATATATATCTTTCCTGTATTAAAATGGGTAGAGGGATGAATGGATCAAAGAAATTTCAACAAATTATTGATGCAAACATAACACCATCTGTAAAAAATCTGAAAAGATGGCTTCTGCAAATGGATAATAATTATAAACACACGCCAAATTCCGCACTAGAGAACCTCAAAAGGCGCAAGCTGAAGGTTTTACAATGGCCCTCACAGTCCCCTGATCTGACCATCATTGAAAATCTGTGGCTAGACCCCAAAATAGGAAAGCATGCAAGATAACCCAGGAATCTCACAGAACTGGAAGAATTTTTTAAGGCGGAATGGATGAAATCCCTCAAACAAGAACTGAAAGACTCTTGTCTGACTACAAAAAAAGTTTACAAACTGTAATACTTTGTGATACTTGTAAGTATCAGAAGTCCAAAAAATAACCCATACTCCTACTATAAACCAATATATCCTTTATTCAACATATCTTAGAGGCAGTGCAAACTTACCCATGGTAGGTCAGGACTCGTGTGTGGCCTTCCCACAACCCCTGATGCGCGTTTCGCGTAATCGCTTTCTCAAAGGGGGAGTGATATGGGAAGGCCACACACGAGTCCTGACCTACCATGGGTAAGTTTGCACTGCCTCTAAGATACGTTGAATAAAGGACATATTGGTTTATAATCTAATATGGGGCGTTGGTCCTTTAGAGATGATTCCTCATTGTAGGAGTATGGGTTATTTTTTAGACTTCTGATACTTACCCAGGTCACATTATGGATGTGTGTCCTACCTTCTAGTGTACTGGCTGGTTTTCCTCCTCTCCACATGTTGGAATTTTTTTTATGTATATTCTGTCATATATGTAATTGTTTGTATGGTACTTTTTTGATATTTGTAAATCAATAAAATCTTTACATATATTTTTTATAATGTTTGGTGTCCATGCTCCCTTTTTCGCTAGTATACTATATTTTGTATTAGGAGTGACACTCCTGTAGTTTTATATTGTCATTAATATTGGGAGAGCTGTCTTGAGTACTAAATATGCTCTCGGCCATTTATATTACATGCTTATTGATTACTGTATGTGCCATTAATTTACGTAGACTGTTCCTTAACTTACAAGCAGCAGGAACAGACACCAGACATAAGGCTGTCCTTTCTCTAGATGCCAACAAGGCCTTTAACAGCATGGCGTGGGGATACATTTGGGCTGTGCAAAAAGAGGTGGACTTTGGCCTCAAGTTTAATAAGTGGGTTATGCTGTTACATAAAGCTCTGTCCGCTAGCATGATATCTAATGGGGACATATCTGGTAGCTGTGATCTTTATAGGGGAACGAGACAGGGATGTTCGATGTCTCCATTACTTTTTGCCCTTGCAATAGAACCTTTGGCTTGCACCCTGGGCTAGAGGCTATAAATATGGCAATAAGAAAGGATTGACCCATAAGCAGATGACTTGTTATTCTTTATCAATAACTCTAGCATTTCCCATCCCAATGTAATGTAAATAATAGGAAGATTTGGTTTTTCTCGAGACTAACTATAAACTGGTCAAACTCTGTATTACTTCCTCTGAATACGAGAGATAGGATGCAGTTGTATAGAGCTTCAAATATAGCAATAGTGAAGAAATGTAAATACCTGGGTATATATTACAAAAGAGACTAATGATTGTATCTCTTATTTGAACCCCCTGGTGATCAAATCAAGAAATAGAGTTAGCGCATGGGGGAAACTTCCATATCGGCCCTGGACAGACCTAATCTCATCAAAATGTGTGTCTCATCATTTATGCCCTTCACAACTCCCCGGTCTGGATATCCAAGTCTTGGTTTAGGAAAATGCAAAACGTCTTCAGAGACTTGGTCTGGAAAGGGGGGATTCAAGAAAAAAACTTGAACAGCTCCAGCTATCAAAAGATCAAGGAGGCTTAGCACTCCCTTTTACCTGGGGATTCTTTTTAGCATCCCAATTCCAATATTTTACAGGGTGGGCCTTAGTTGGAATAAAAAAGGGGAGAAGCCAGCGCTCCTTATGGTCAGAACGCAATACATAAAGTGCACATGCACATATTAATTTCTAACTGTATTTCAAAATGAGACAGTAAGGCTACTTTCACACTTGCGTTTTTTTGCTGTCCGTCGTGGTGCAGCAAAATGACGTATCGACGGACGTTACGAAAATCGGGAAAAACGTGTGCGACAGATCCAGTGTAATGACGGATGCGTCATACACAAATTCTGGGAATTAAGTGTCCGGGGACATTTTCCGGAAATGAAAATCCTTCCGAGCATGCTCAGAGTTGAAAAACTGGATCCGTCACTGGATTCCAGTGTGTGACAGTCAGCGACGGATAGGCTTACATTATAGCCCACTACGAACAGCGCAGGATGCGCCGCTGACCGATTTTACGACGTGCAGAAAAAACGTTCCTATGAACGTTTTCTTTGCACGACGGACCGCTATTTCACGACGGATCCAGTGCACGACGGACGCGACGGATGGCCATCTGTCACAATCCGTCGCTAATACAAGTCTATGGGAAAATGCAGGATTCTGCAAATTTTTTTGCAGGATCCTGCATTCTCAAAAAACGACGGATTGTGACGGATTTAAAAAAACGCACGTGTGAAAGTAGCCTTAGCAAACAGTTGATCAATTTTTTGAGCCATCCCGCCACGCCAAGGCATTCTCATAATGGGGCAGTCCTACTCTGCCTTTTTTATATTCGCTGTGCCATTACGGCCTCCTAAATGTATTAAAAGCAAGACCACATTAAATTCAAACTGCAAACCTGAAGCGTTTCTGAATCACTCCCATGGTGCCAGAAAGGGCAAGCGCAGATAAAGGTTAACCAGGTCCGGACATAGATATTTCAAGTTTGACCTCCACACTCCCCAACCAGCACCACAGATAAAGGGTGAGACAGGCCCAGACACAGGTGCACAATCAAGCAGAGCCTAGGGCAGGGCAGGGCTGCTGTATGGGTGTACAGCAGCCGAGATCAATCACAATGAACCCAGAAAGAATGGCGTGCGTAACCCAGCGTGACCGGCAACAGTGGTGGTCAGCCACAAACCAATGTCAAAATAAAAAAAAGGAGAAGCAGGGCTGCTTATCGTCAGAACGCAATACATAAAGTGCATATGCACATATTAATTTCTAACTGTATTTCAAAATGAGACATTTAGCAAACAATTGATTATTTGGGCCTTAGTTGGGACTCAAGAGGCGGGGAGAGTAGTACTGAAATACTTGAGGATGGGGTGACGGGGTGCAAATTTATTGGAACATTGAAGAGTCTCACAAATTTAAGGACACCTCAGGAGGTTTCCCTACCCTACTTTGGAAGCATAAAACACGGTGGAGGCCTGGAAGAAGTTAGTGGGAATGGGCTATTATTCGAAACATACTCCAATTTGGAATAACCCTTGCTTCAGGGAACACAACATTTGGAAGGGTTTGTGGAGTTGGAAACAACATGGATTGCGTTGGGTGTACTAATTTGTATGTAGATGGACACTTTTGCTTTTTTGATAATTTAAAACAGGAATTCAACTTGAGCGATTCTGCACTCTTCAAATACTAACAATGCAGTAAGAGCACAGGAAAACATTTCGGATATCTCCATTTAAGACAATGGGATACTAGACTATGTGGTGTGGGGTAAAACTACGAAGAGTATTATCTTTTTGATGTATAACTCTCTGTTACCAAGACTCCTGGGTCACACTATGGCTGAAGTCAAAATAAGGGGGGAGAGAGTCAGAGACGAGGGCCATATAGCCTGTGGTACAGCGGCACACTTGCCTGTATAGGAAGGTAGACACGGGTACACTGCAGCTTTAAAAAATTTCTTTGGTTTATCGTAGGCAGCATAAACCAAGGTGTAGAAAAGAAAATACATCCCTCTGGGCAAAACAAGAAAACAAAACAAAATGGTGGCAGAACAAATACAATCCTTCTGTGAGCGGGGTTCTTCCCGCTCACAGCTGACAGAACACACACTGTTCAGCTTGACAAGTCCATGCAACACTTTCCTGGAATGCTACTTCTCCAGGCCCACACACTGAACACTGAAAGCTCTTTCCTTCAGCCATTTAAGCCCAGATCATGTGACCCCCTCAACCACATGACTGATCTAATGACTGTCAAAAAAATAAGGCCGCACACTGCGGCGCTGAAACATGCAAACGTGAAAATTGAACTGCATTACTGCACTAGAAATATGAAAAAATTAGAGCGTTTAGCACATAAATTGGCCAATTCATGTGTTCCTGGTAGCCACATTAAGGCATCTCTCGTATGTGTGGCTAACAGGTACACCTTTCTAGTGCATTGTCACCTTTGTGTGGAAGAGGGAGCTGATTTGATCCACATGTTCTGTTCATGTTCTCAATTGGGAAGGTGGGCGGGGGTGCTGTGGGAGAAAGTCAGCAGACTAATTTTAGAGGTCTTTAGCATTCAAGTTCCCCTCAGCCCTATGGTATGTGTACTGGATCTTATGGGGGACATTGGAGGTTCCTCACCAGTACACTTGGCTGTAGCCAAAGTATTTTACCAGGCCAGCAAAAATATTGCAAAACACTGGTTGGTAAGTGGTCCTCCCTCAATAGATGAAGTTCATTACTTAAATAATACAATCCTAATGGAGAAAAGGGTATATACTAAAAAGGAGCGACCAGTAAATTCGGAAAAAAATGGGGAGATTGGATCAGATGACCTGCAGTTGTGTCCATGGAGCTGGCATCAGATGTGATCTCTTAATTATTACTACTGGGTTAAAAAAATATTAACTACATATAGGGATATTAATATTAGTTTTTCGGTATGTAGATTCAGATTGTATTATTTGAACTGTTTTATATACAAGGTATACCAAGGAAACAGTGGGATGGTGGGGTATAAAGGGTGTTGGGAATTATCCTCATGGTCTGTGGTTATACATGGTGGCAATGTCTAGGTTGATATGGCTCATTATGCATCTGTAACTGTTTGCTGTTATTAAAGCTGTAATGTCTGTTGTTTCAATAAAAGTTTTCTTGAATCATTAATGTAAGTTCCCTGCCCATAGTAAAATACTTACGAGTTGCCGTCTTCTGCGGCTCTTGACACGTCTCCTGACGGTCTTCAGCAGGGTGTGACCAGATCTGGAAGTCACTTCTAAATGTAAGCCTATGAGAAGAATGAGGCCAGAGCGAGACTACCATAGACTTACATTGAGAGCTTGTGACCGTTACCTCTGACTTCCAATCACTCAGGAGCTGTGGTCACAAGATGGCAGAGCAGGACTGTAGCAGCGTCGGGAGGAGCAGAAGACAGCAGGTGTTTTACTAGGGACAGAGAACTTACCATAGTGATACCACTCCAGCGGTGAAGTTAAAGAAATGCCAAAGTGGTGCTTAAATTGAAGCGTTATCAGATGTAACGGCGCCATATGGCATCCCACAGAACTAACAGGCGTTATTTCATTGGTAAAAGACCTATTATTAGTAACAGATGTCAAGTGACCATCTCACCTCTCCAGTCAGTAGATAGATGATCTTCAGTGTGAGACTTAAGATCTCCCCAGTCATGTGACTCCTGTCCATCTCTATAATGGCACACCAATCGTCTACTTAATGTCCACTTATCGCCTTTCCATCAGATGAGCAGCGTCTACAGAATGAAGCCTGAAACATGAAGAGATGTGATACGTTACATAGTGGGCTAATGACTGCACTCACATAGAGTACTATTACTCAGACATAGAAACAGACCCTCCTTTATGACTCTGGTTTTGGGCATGCAGTAATGGTCAAAAGTTAGGGCACACCTGTCCACAGAATAGTTTTCCTTGTTCTTATTGGGATGTGGACTTTGTGACCTTAGTGACCAAGCCAATTTTGACCTTAATGACCAGGCCAATTTTTACAATTCTGACCACTGTCACATTATGCGGTTAGGGGTATGGAAAATATTCAGACCCCTTTAAATTTTTAACTCTTTGCTTCATTGCAGCCATTTGGTAAATTAAAAAAAGTGATTTTTTTTTGCATTAATGTACACTCTGCACCCCATCTTGACTGAAAAAAAAAACCAGAAATGTAGTAATTTTTGCAAATTTAATAAAAAATAAAAACCGAAATATCACATGGTCATAAGTATTCAGATCCTTTGCTCAGACACTTATATTTAAGTCGCATGCTGTCCATTTCCTTGTGATCCTCCATGAGGTGGTTCTACTCCTTCATTGGAGACCAGCTGTGTTTAATTAAAGGGAATCTGTCACCCGAAAAATCGAAGATGAGCTGCGGCCACTGGCATCAGGGGCTTATCTACAGCATTCTGTAATGCTGTAGATAAGCCCCCGATGTATCCTGAAAGATGAGAAAAAGGTTAGATTATACTCACCCAGTGGCGGTCCCGGTCCGGTTCTGGTCCGATGGGCTTCGCGGTCCGGGACCTCCCATCTTCTTAGGATGACGTCCTCTTCTTGTCTTCACGCTGCGGTTCCGGCGCAGGCGTACTTTGTCTGCCATGTTGAGGGCAGAGCAAAGTACTGCAGTGCGCAGGGGCTGGGCCTCTGACGTTTCCCGGCGCCTGCGCACTGCCGTACTTTGCTCTTACTTATGACCATATGATAGTTCAGTTTTTCTTTTTTAACCCCTTTACCCCCAAGGGTGGTTTGCACATTAATGACCGGGCCAATTTTTACAATTCTGACCACTGTCCCTTTATGGGGTTATAACTCTGGAACGCTTCAACGGATCCTGATGATTCTGACACTGTTTTCTCGTGACATATTGTACTTCATGATATTGGTAAAATTTCTTTTATATTACCTGTGTTTATTTGTGGAAAAAAATGGAAATTTGGTGAAAATTTCGCAATTTTCCAACTTAGAATTTTTATGCAATTATATCACAGAGATATGTCACACAAAATACTTAATAAGTAACATTTCCCACATGTCTACTTTACATCAGCACAATTTTGGAACCAAAATTGTTTTTTGTTAGGGAGTTATAAGGGTTAAAAGTTGACCAGCAATTTCTCATTTTTACAACACCATTTTTTTTAGGGACCACATCTCATTTGAAGTCATTTTGAGGGGTCTATATGATAGAAAATACCCAAGTGTGACACCATTCTAAAAACTGCACCCCTCAAGGTGCTCAAAACCACATTCAAGAAGTTTATTAACCCTTTAGGTGTTTCACAGGAATTTTTGGAATGTTTAAATAAAAATGAACATTTAACCTTTTTCACAAAAAAATTACTTCAGCTCCAATTTGTTTTATTTTACCAAGGTAACAGGAGAAAATGGACCACAAAAGTTGTTGTACAATTTGTCCTGAGTACACTGATACCCCATATGTGGGGGTAAACCACTGTTTGGGCGCATGACAGAGCTCGGAAGCGAAGGAGCGCCATTTGACTTTTCAATGCAAAATTGACAGGAATTGAGATGGGACGCCATGTTGCGTTTGGAGAGCCACTGATGTGCCTAAACATTGAAACCCCCCACAAGTGACACCATTTTGGAAAGTAGACCCCCTAAGGAACTTATCTGGATGTGTGGTGAGCACTTTGACCCACCAAGTGCTTCACAGAAGTGTATAATGCAGAGCCGTAAAAATAAAAAATCATATTTTTTCACAAAAATGATCTTTTCGCCGCCAATTTTTTATTTTCCCAAGGGTAAGAGAAGAAATTGGACCCCAAAAGTTGTTGTACAATTTGTCCTGAGTACGCTCATACCCCATTTGTGGGGGTAATCCACTGTTTGGGTGCATGGGAGAGCTCGGAAGGGAAGGAGCGCCGTTTGATTTTTCAATGCAAAACTGACAGGAATTGAGATGGGACGCCATGTTGCGTTTCAAGAGCCACTGATGTGCCTAAACATTGAAACCCTCCACAAGTGACACCATTTTGGAAAGTAGACCCCCTAATGAACTTATCTAGATGTGTGGTGAGCACTTTGACCCACCAAGTGCTTCACAGAAGTTTATAATGCAGAGCCGTGCAAATAAAAAAATCTTTTTTTTTTTTTCCACAGAAATTATTTTTTAGCCCACAGTTTTTGTATTTTTCCAAGGGTAACAGTTGAAATTGGACCCTAAAAGTTGTTGTCGAATTTGTCGTGAGTATGCTGATACCCCATATGTGGGGGGGAACCACCGTTTGAGCGCATGGGAGGGCTCGGAAGGGAAGGAGCGCCATTTGGAATGCAGACTTAGATGGATTGGTCTGCAGGCGTCACATTGCATTTGCAGAGCCCCTAATGTACCTAAACAGTAGAAACCCCCCACAAGTGACCCCATATTGGAAACTAGACCCCCCAAGGAACTTATCTAGATGTGTGGTGAGAACTTTGAACCCCCAAGTGTTTCACTACAGTTTATAACGCAGAGCCGTGAAAAAAAAAAAAATTTCCCACAACATTATTTTTTAGCCCCCAGTTTTGTATTTTCCCAAGGGTAACAGGAGAAATTGGACCCCAAAAGGTGTTGTCCTATTTGTCCTGAGTACGCTGATACCCCATATGTTGGGGTAAACCCCTGTTTGGGCGCACGGGAGGGCTCGGAAGGGAAGGAGCACCGTTTTACTTTTTCAACGCAGAATTGGCTGGAATTGAGATCGGACGCCATGTCGCGTTTGGAGAGCCCCTGATGTGCCTAAACAGTGGAAACCCCCCAATTATAACTGAAACCCTAATCCAAAAACACCCCTAACCCTAATCGCGACGGTAACCCTAACCACACCCCTAAACCAGACACACCCCTAACCCTAATCCCAACCGCAAATGTAATCCAAACCCTAACCCTAACTTTAGCCCCAACCCTAAGTTTAGCCCCAACCCTAACTGTAGCCTTAAACGTAGCCCCAACCCTAACCCTAATGGGAAAATAGAAATAAATACTTTTTTTTAATGTTTTAATTTTTCCCTAACTAAGGGGGTGATGAAGGGGGGTTTGATTTACATTTATAGCGGGGTTTTTAGCGGATTTTTATGATTGGCAGCCGTCACACACTGAAAGACTCTTTTTATTGCAAAAAATATTTTTTGCGTTACCACATTTTGAGAGCTATAATTTTTCCAGATTTGGGTCCACAGAGTCATGTGAGGTCTTGTTTTTTGCGGGACGAGTTGACGTTTTTATTGGTAACATTTTCAGGCACGTGACATTTTTTGATCGCTTTTTATTCCGATTTTTGAGTAGCAGAATGACCAAAAACCAGCTATTCATGAATTTCTTTTGGGGGAGACGTTTATACCGTTCCGCGTTTGGTAAAATTGATAAAGCAGTTTTATTCTTCGGGTTAGTACGATTACAGCGATACCTCATTTATATCATTTTTTTTATGTTTTGGCGCTTTTATACGATAAAAACTATTTTATAGAAAAAATAATTATTTTTGCATTGCTTTATTCTGAGGACTATAACTTTTTTATTTTTTCGCTGATGATGCTGTATGGCGGCTCGTGTTTTGCGGGACACGATGACGTTTTCAGCGGTACCATGGTTATTTATATCAGTCTTTTTGATCGCGTGTTATTCCACTTTTTGTTTAGCGGTATGAGAATAAAGCGTTGTTTTTTTCCTTTTTTTTTTTACGGTGTTCACTGAAGGGGTTAACTAGTGATATAGTTTTATAGGTGGGGTCGTTACGGACGCGGCGATACTAAATATGTGTACTTTTATTGTTTTTTTTATTTAGATAAAGAAATGTATATATATATATATTTTTTTTACACTACAACATTGCCCCAGGGGGGGGCATCATGTTATAGTGTAAGATCGCTTATCTGACACTTTGCTGTGCACTGTGTCAGATCAGCGATCTGACATGCACTCCTGGAGGATTCCCGACTCCTGCTCTGAACAGGCGCAGTGAAGCCACCTCCCTGCAGGACCCGGATGCCGCGGCCATCTTGGATTCGGGCCTGCTGCAGGGAGGAGGAGGTAAGAGACCCTTACGATTACATCGCGTTGCTCCGGGGGTCTCAGGGAAGTCCGCAGGGAGCCCCATCCCTGCGCGATGCTTCCCTATACCGCCGGAATACCGCGATCATGTTTGATTGCGGTGTGCCGGGGGGTTAATGTGCCGGGGGCTGCGATAGTCAGCTGACACCCGGCCGCGATCGGCCGCGCTGGCCCCGTGAGTGCGGCCTATCGCACTGGACGTACTATTCCGTCCTTGGGAATTAGGGCCCACCCCACATGGACGGAATAGTACGTCCAATGACAGAAAGGGGTTAATAAATCTGCAAGAATTACTACATTTCTCTTTTTTTCAGTCAAGATGGGGTGCAGAGTGTACAGTGGGGGAAAAAAAGTATTTAGTCAGCCACCAATTGTGCAAGATGTCCCACTTAAAAAGATGAGAAAGGCCTGTAATTGACATCATAAGTAAACCACAACTAAGAGTCAAAATGAGAAAACAAATCCAGAAAATCACCTTATCTGATTTGCAAGATTTATTTTGCAAATTATGGTGGAAAATAAGTATTTGGTCACCTAAAAACATGCAAGATTTCTGGCTCTCACAGACCTGTAACTTCATTAAGAGGCTCCTCTGTCCTCCGCTCATTAGCTGTAGTAATGGCACCTGTTTGAACTTGTTATCAGTATAAAAGACACCTGTCCACAACCTCAAACAGTCACACTCTAAACTCCACTATGAAGACAAAAGAGCTGTCAAAGGACACCAGAAACAAAATTGTAGCCCTGCAACAGGCTGGGAAGACTGAATCTGCAATAGGCAAGCAGCTTGGTGGGATGAAATCAACTGTGGGAGCAATTATAAGAAAATGGAAGACAAACAAGACCACTGATAATCTCCCTCGATCTGGGGCTCCACGCAAGATCTCACACCGTGGGGTCAAAATGATCACAAGAATGGTGAGCAAAAATCCAAGAACGACACAGGTGAGACCTAGTGAATGACCTGCATAGAGCTAAAACCACAGTAACAAAGGCTACATCAGTAACACACTACGCTGCCAGGGACTCAGATCCTACAGTGCTAGACGTGTCCCCCTGTTTAAAGGCCCCTTCACATTAAGCGACGCTGCAGCGATACCGACAACGATCCGGATCGCTGCAGCGTCGCTGTTTGGTCGCTGGAGAGCTGTCACACAGACCGCTCCCCAGCGACCAACGATGCCGGTAACCAGGGTAAACATCGGGTAACTAAGCGCAGGGCCGCGCTTAGTAACCCGATGTTTACCCTGGTTACCATGCTAAAAGTAAAAAAAAACAAACACTACATACTTACCTACAGCCGTCTGTCCTCCAGCGCTGCGCTCTCTGCTTCTCTGCTCTCCTCCTGTACTGTCTGTGAGCCGGAAAGCAGAGCGGTGACGTCACCGCTCTGCTTTCCGGCTCACAGACAGTACAGGAGGAGAGCAGAGCACAGCGCTGGAGGACAGACAGCGGTAGGTAAGTATGTAGTGTTTGTTTTTTTTTACTTTTAGCATGGTAACCAGGGTAAACATCGGGTTACTAAGCGCGGCCCTGCGCTTAGTTACCCGATGTTTACCCTGGTTACCAGTGAAGACATCGCTGGATCGGTGTCACACACGCCGATCCAGCGATGTCAGCAGGAGTCCAGCGACGAAATAAAGTTCTGGACTTTATTCAGCGACCAACGATCTCCCAGCAGGGGCCTGATCGTTGGTCGCTGTCACACATAGCGATTTCATTAACGATATCGTTGCTACGTCACAAATAGCAACGATATCGTTAACAATATCGTTATGTGTGAAGGTACCTTAAGATAGTACATGTCCGGGCCCATCTGAAGTTTGCTACAGAGCATTTGGATTATCCAGAAGAGTATTGGGAAAATGTCATATGGTAGAACTGTTTGGTAGAAACAAAACTCGTCGTGTTTGGAGGAGACAGAATGCTGAGTTGCATCCAAAGAACACCATACCTATTGTGAAGCATGGGGGAGGCAATTTCATGCTTTGGGGCTATTTCTCTGCAAAGGAACCAGGACGACTGATCCGTGTACATGAAAAAAAATGAATGGGGACATGTATCGTGAGATTTTGAGTGCAAATCTCCTGCCATCAGCAAGGTCATTGAAGATGAAACGTGGATGGGCCTTTCGGCATGATAATGATCCCAAGTACACCGCCAGAGCAATGAAGGAGTAGCTTCCTAAGACGCATATGAAGGTCATGGAGTGGCATAGCCAGTCTTCCGATCTCAACCCCACAGAAAACCTTTGGAGAGATTTGAAAGTCCGTATTGCCTAGCGACAGGCCCAAAACATCACTACTTTAGAGAAGATCTGCATGGAGGAATGGGCCAACATACCACCAACAATGTGTGCCAACCTCGTGAAGACTTAAAGAAAACGTTTGACCTGTCATTGCCACAAAGGATATATAACAAAAGATTGAGATGAACTTTTGTTAATGACCAAATACTTAATTTCCACCATATTTTGCAAAATAAATCTTGCCAAATTACTAGACAAGGTGGTTTTTTGGATTTGTTTTCACATTTTGACTCTCTGTGGTCCACCTATGATATCAATTACAGGCCTCTCTCATCTTTTTAAGTGGGAAAACTTGCACAATTGGTGGCTGACTAAATACTTTTTTTCCCCACTGTACATTAATGAGAAAAAAAATTAACTTTATTGAATTTACCAAATGGCTGCAATGAAACAAAGAGTGAAAAATGTAAGGGTATGTGCACATGTTGTGGATTTGGCGGTATACAGTACCATGTAAACCCATGGAAAACAAAAACCGCTGTGCACATGCCAAGGAAAATTCTGCGCCAAAACGCAGCAGTTTATTTTCCGCAGCATGTCAATTCTTTGTGTGAAAACGCAGCGTTTCTGCATCCATTGACTATATATTGAGTAAGGCAAATCCGTACATCAAAAAAAAACGCAAGACAATCCGCATAAACAAATCCGCATGTAACCCACAAGAAATCTGCATCAATTCCGCAACCATTTTGCCTTGCGTTTTCTGCGCAGAAAAATCTGCAGCCAAATCCGCAACGTGTGCACATACCCTTAAGGGGTCTGAAGGCTTTCGGTACCCACTGTAACTCTGGAACGCTTCAATGGATTCCACTGATTGTGATTCTGTTTTTTTGTGACATATTGTACTTCATGTAAGGCTGGTTTCACTGTAGCATTCGGCAGGGCAGCGGATGGCAGCTTTCTTCCTCCGTGAAGCCCCGCTCACTGCCGCGCCTCTTCCTTCAGCTCTGCCTACATCTGCATGCGTCCTGCGTACCCTATCTTTAACATAGAGAACGCAGGCCATGCAGATGTATGCAGATGCCTCCGCAAGCGTCATCTTGATGCTGTGCTGACATGCATCAAACACAACGGGTTGCATTTTGTTGCGGTTGGCGCAGCTTAAAAAACGATGCATGCGGAGGCATCCGCATGGCCTGCCTACCCAATGTTAAAGATAGGGTATGCAGGATGCATGCAGACATAGGCGGAGCTGAAGAAAGAGGTGCAGCAGTGGGCAGGGCTTCACGGAGGAAGAAAGCTGCCATCCGCAACCCTGCCAAACGCTAGAGTGAATGTAGCCTAAGTGGTAAAATTCAATATGACTTGCGTTTACTAATGAAAATTTGACAAAAATTTTGAAAATTTTACAATTTTCAAACTTTTACTTTTTGTGCCCTTAAATCAGAGCGTCATATCACACAAAATAGTTAACATTTCCCACATGTCTACTTTACATCAGCACAATTTAGGAAACATAATTTTTTTTCTTAGGAAGTTATAAGGGTTAAAAGTTGACCAGCGATTTCTCATTTTTCCAACAAAATTTACAAAACCATTTTTTTTTTTATGGACATCACACTTAAAGCGACTTTGGGGGGTCAATATGTCAGAAAATACCCAAATTGACACCATTCTAAAAACTGCACCCCTCATGGTGTGCAAAACCACATTTAAGAAGTTTATTAACCCTTCAGGTGCTTCACGAGATCTAAAGCAATGTGGAAAGACAAAAATAATATTTAAATTTTTTTCACAAAAAATTTACTTTAGACCTAAATTTTTTTATTTTCACAAGGGTATCAGGAGAAAATGGACCACAAAATTTGTTGTGCTATTTCTCCAGAGTATGCTGATGCCCCGTACAATGAGGAAAGCCACTGTTTGGGCAAATGGCAGAGCTCAGAAAAGAAGGAGCGCCGTACGATTTTTTGAATGCAAAATTGGCCGGAATCGATGGCAGGCACCATGTCACATTTGGAGACCCCCTAATGTACCTAAACAGTGGAAACCCCCCAATTCTAACTCCAACCCTAACACAGCCCTAACCCTAATCCCAACCCTAACCATAACACTAATAATAATAATAATAATAATTTTTATTTATATAGCGCCAACATATTCCGCAGCGCTTTACAAATTATAGAGGGGACTTGTACAGACAATAGACATTACAGCATAACAGAAATACAGTTCAAAACAGATACCAGGAGGAATGAGGGCCCTGCTCGCAAGCTTACAGACTATGAGGAAAAGGGGAGACACGAGAGGTGGATGGTAACAATTGCTTTAGTTATTCGGACCGGCCATACTGTAAGGCTCGGGTGTTCATGTAAAGCTGCATGAACAAGTTAACTGCCTAAGTATGTAGCAGTACAGACACAGAGGGCTATTAACTGCATAAAGTGAATTAGAACATGATGCGAGGAACCTGTTTTTATATATATATATATATATATATATATATATATATATATATATATATATATATATATATATATATATATATATATATATATATATATACATATACATATATACAAAAATAGGCCACACAGGGATCGTTAGGTTAATACATTGAGGCGGTAGGCCAGTCTGAACAAGTGAGTTTTTAGGGTACGCTTAAAACTGTGGGGATTGGGGATTAATCGTATTAACCTAGGTAGTGCATTCCAAAGAATCGGCGCAGCACGTGTAAAGTCTTGGAGACGGGAGTGGGAGGTTCTGATAATTGAGGATGCTAACCTGAGGTCATTAGCGGAGCGGAGGGCACGGGAAGGGTGGTAGACTGAGACCAGAGAGGAGATGTAGGGTGGTGCAGAGCCATGGAGTGCTTTGTGGATGAGGGTAGTAGTTTTGTACTGGATTCTGGAGTGGATGGGTAGCCAGTGTAATGACTGGCACAAGGTAGAGGCATCGGTGTAACGGTTGGTGAGGAATATGATCCTGGCAGCAGCATTCAGGACAGATTGGAGTGGGGAAAGTTTGGTAAGAGGGAGGCCGATTAGTAGAGAGTTGCAATAGTCCAGATGAGAATGAATAAGTGAAACAGTAAGAGTTTTTGCAGAGTCGAAAGTAAGAAAAGGGCGAATTCTAGAAATGTTTTTGAGATGCAGGTAAGAAGAGCGAGCCAGTGATCGAATGTGGGGGGTGAATGAAAGGTCAGAATCAAGGATGACCCCAAGGCAGCGGGCATGTTGCTTTGGAGTAATGGTGGAACCGCACACGGAGATGGCAATGTCAGGCAAAGGTAGGTTAGTAGAGGGAGATAACACGAGGAGTTCAGTTTTTGACAGGTTTAGTTTCAGATAGAGGGAGGACATGATGTTAGAGACAGCAGTAAGACAATCACTGGTGTTTTCTAAAAAGGTCGGCGTGACAACAGGAGAAGAGGTGTATAATTGGGTGTCGTCAGCATAGAGATGGTACTGGAAACCAAATCTACTGATTGTTTGTCCAATAGGGGCAGTATACAACGAGAAGAGGAGGGGGCCTAGGACTGATCCTTGAGGAACCCCAACAGTAAGGGGAAGGTGAGAGGAGGAGGAACCAGCAAAACATACAGTGAAGGATCGGTCAGAGAGATAGGAGGAGAACCAGGAGAGAACGGTGTCCTTGAGGCCGATGGAGCGGAGCATAGTGAGGAGGAGCTGATGATCCACAGTATCGAATGCTGCAGAGAGATCCAAGAGAATTAGCATGGAGTAGTGACCATTAGATTTAGCTGTTAGTAGGTCATTAGAGACTTTAGTGAGGGCAGTATCAGTAGAGTGTAAAGAGCGGAAGCCAGATTGAAGAGGGTCGAGAAGAGAGTTATCTGAGAGATGGCGGGTAAGACGGGAGTGGACCAGGCGTTCGAGGAGTTTAGAGATGAAGGGAAGATTAGAGACAGGTCTATAATTAGCGGCACAGTTTTGATCGAGGGATGGTTTTTTAAGTAGTGGATGTATGATGGCATGCTTAAATGAGGAGGGAAAAATACCAGAAGTGAGGGAAAGGTTGAATATTATTGTTAGGTGAGAGGTGACAGCCGGGGAAAGGGACTGGAGGAGATGTGACGGAATGGGGTCACTGGTGCAAGTGGTCGGGCGAGAAGATGCAAGGAGCCTGCTTACTTCTTCTTCTGTAACTGCTTCAAAGTCAGAGAGTGAACTAGATGCAGTGGGGGAGGGAGGACAGTGCATGGTATGAAGAGATTGGGAGATGATTTCCTGTCGAATGTGGTCAATTTTTTCTTTGAAGTAATTGGCCAGATCGTCAGCACGGAGATCCGTGGTTGGGGCCTGCTCTCTTGGGTTGAGTAGGGACTGGAACGTGTCAAAGAGACGTTTAGGGTTATTGGACAGGGAGGTGATGAGGGTGTTGAAGTAGGTTTGTTTGGAGAGGTGAAGGGCAGAATTGTATGTCTTTAGCATGAACTTATAATGGATGAAATCTTCGGGTAGATTAGATTTTCTCCACAGACGTTCTGCGCACCTGGAGCACCGCTGCAGGAAACGTGTTTGCAGCGTGTGCCACGGTTGTTGCCGTCTGTGCCGAGTTGTTTTATGTATAGGAGGAGCAGCTTCATCCAGAGCACTTTGCAGGGTTTCATTGTAATGCTTCAGAGCAGAATCAGGACATGAGATGGAGAAGATTGGGGCCAATGAGGACTGCAAGTTCTTCATAAGTTTCTGGGTGTTAATGGCCTGTATGTTTCTATAAGTGTGGAAAGTGGGGGTGATCTGAGCGGGATGGCAGTTCTTGATAGAGAATGAAAGAAGGTTGTGATCAGAGAGTGGGAGAGGGGAGTTTGTGAAATCATCCACTGAGCAAAGCCGGGAGAAGACCAAGTCAAGGGAGTTTCCATCTTCATGTGTTGACACTAACCCCAACACAACCGTAACCCCAACACAACCGTAACCCTAGCTGCAAAAAATGGAAAAATTACAATTTTTTAAACTTATTATTGTTACCTAACTAAGGGGGTGATAAAGGGGATTGATGTACAATTTTTTGTTATTTTGATCACTGTGATAGAATCTATCACAGTGATAAAAATGAACCAAATAGGAAAAATCTCCAATTGTTGCCGACCGGCAGATGCTGGTGTGCGCACTGTGCATGTGCCAGCCACAGCGATCACGTGGCTGGGGATGATAAAAACCGACCCAAATCATGTTCTCCGGAGTCTCAGCTAGCCCTCGTATCTTAGACCACGGAGATTTTCCAACGCTAGTGGTTGCCATATACTTATTTCTCAGCGCTGTTAAAAAAAACGGCGTTGAGGAATAAGTACCTTTAACTGCTGCCGTTAAAAAGCGTATCAGCAGACTTTAAGGGGTTAAAGCATTACAAACAGCTATTGGCAGGACATGTAAGAGAAAAGTCAGACTAAAAAACATTAAAGAGGATATCCAGACTTTTAAAAGTGATAGTGTATCCTTAGTGTGCTAAAGGGAATGTGGCATCAGAAAATGACCTATTGCTTAACCCCTTCACCCCCGGAGCTTTTTCCGTTTATTCATTTTTGTTTTTCGCTCCCCTCCTTCCCAGAGCCATAACTTTTTTATTTTTCCGTCAATATGGCCATGTGAGGGCTTATTTTTTGCGGGACGAGATGTACTTTTGCACGATACCATTGGTTTTACCATGCCATGTAACAGAAAACGGAAAAAAAATTCCAAGTGTGATGAAATTGCAAAAAAAGTGCAATCTCACACTTGTTTTTTGTTTGGCTTTTTTGCTAGGTTCACCAAATGCTAAAACTGACCTGACATTATGATTCTCCAGGTCATTACAAGTTCATAGACACCAAACATGTCTAGGTTATTTTTATCTAAGTGGTGAAAAAAATTCCAAAGTTTGCTAAAAGAAAAAAAAAATTGAGCGATTTTACGATACCGTAGCGTCTCCAATTTTTGTGACCTGGGGTCAGGTGAGGGCTTATTTTTTGCGTGCCGTGCTGGCGTTTTTAGTGATACCATTTTGGTGTAGATACGTTCTATTGATCGCCCGATATTGTATTTTAATGCAATGTCACGGCGACCAAAAAAACATAATTTTGGCGTTTTGATTTTTTTTTTTCTCGCTACGCCATTTAGCGGTCAGGTTAATCCTTTGTTTTTATTGATAGATCGGGTGATTCTGAACGCGGCGATACCAAATATGTGCATGTTTGATTTTTTTTTAATTGTTTTATTTTGATTGGGGCGAAAGGGGGGTGATTTGAACTTTTATATATTTTTTTAATATTTTTAAACACTTTTTTTTTTTATTTTGGCATGCTTCAATAGCCTTCATAGGAGGCTAGAAGCATGCACAACTCGATCTCCCCTGCTACATAGAGGTGAAGTACATATCACCTCTATGTAGCAGAAATGCAGGTGTACTTTGAACGCCGACCACAGGGTGGCGCTCAAAGCAATCAGCCATCAACAACCATAGAGGTCTCAAGGAGACCTCTGGTTGTTATGGCAATGCACCGCTGACCCCCGATCATGTGACGGGGTCAGCGGTGCGAGCACTCCCGGCTGGGAGCGCTAGTTAAATGCCGCTGTCAGCGCTTGACGGCGGCATTTAACTAGTTAATGAGCGCGGGCGGATCGCGATTCCGCTCGCGCTCATTGCGCGCACATGTCAGCTGTACAAAACAGCTGACATGTCGCGGCTTTGAGGTGGGCTCACCGCCGGAGCCCACCTCAAAGTAGGGGATCTGCCAGCTGACGTACTATTCCGTCAGCTGGCAGAAAGGGGTTAAATCATGTTTTTGTGATAAATGTATTTTTTTTTTAAATGGTAATTTTTTCTCAATATCATAATTTGTATTAAAAATGAGAAATTTTGTACTTTTCCCGCTGGAGCTATTTTAGACTCTCCCTGTCCTTTAGGGCAGTCCCACACGTCCAGATAATTCCGGTACTGGAAAAAACGGTACCGGAGTTATCCGTGTCCCCCTGTGGCCTGTTTCTGTGGCACACGTGTGCCCACTGGGTACCACACGCACCGTGCAGGAGACAGCGCTAGAGATAAGCGCTGTCCCCTGCATCTCGTGCTGAAGCCGCGATTCATATCTTCTCTGCAGCAGCGTTTGCTGATAGGGGTGGAGCCGCATATTCATTTCTGTAATGGGCGGCCCCACACTGCTAGGGAGCCGGGTGAGTATTTTAATAACAGCGGGCGGGCGCACAGGGGGTGGGAGGGGGGTGGGGACAGGAATCTTTATTTTAAACACGAGAAACAAAAAAAAAAAAAAGGATTTTTCATATCTTCTCTACAGCAAACGCTGCTGCAGAGAAGATATGAATGGCGGCTTCAGCACCATGTGGGGGGTGACAGCGCTTACTGTAGCGCTGTCTCCTGCACAGCGGGCGGGCGCACAGGGGGTGGGAGGGGGGTGGGGACAGGGATCTTTATTTTAAACACGAAAAACAAAAAAAGAAAAAGGATTTTTCATATCTTCTCTACAGCAAACGCTGCTGCAGAGAAGATATGAATGGCGGCTTCAGCACCATGTGGGGGGTGACAGCGCTTACTGTAGCGCTGTCTCCTGCACGGCACACGGACAACGTCCGGGTGCGGTACGTGTTTTACACAGACCCATTGACTTTAATGGGTCCGTGTAATCCGTGCGCTCCCACGAACACTGACATGTCTCCGTGTTTTGCACACGGAAACACGGTCCGTGAAAACACGCTGACATGTGGAGAGACACATTGATTTCAATGTGTCTACGTGAGTCAGTGTCTCTGGTATGTGAGGAAACTGTCACCTCACGTACCTGAGCCACTGACGTGTGAAACCGGCCTTAAGGAAATGCACATGTATATTAGCAACAATAGTCTGGCTCATTAGTATAGAAGCATCTAACTAGCATGTGCAAAGGTCCTTTTGAAGTGAGGGGGAACAGAGTCATGTATGATATCACTGATTGTGAATGGTGGATCCTGTTATGATATATGATTACAGTTGTTAGCAACCTATTATAATCTTGCCTCTGCTGATAATGAGTCTGCAGAAAACTCCTGTAAATTCATGGAATGGTAATTTTCTGATGATACATTCCCTTTATCAATATATTTTCTGAGGTCTGCTTTTCTGTACCCCCGCTGATCAGCTATGGATAGGCTGTCATTCATAAGAGCCTGGATAACCCCTTTCTGATCTCGGACGGGATAGTACGTCTGAGATCAGATCCCTCGCTTTGATGTGGGCTCTGGCGGTGAGCCCACATCAAAGCCGCGACATGTCAGCTGTTTTGAACAGCTGAAATGTGCGCGCAATAGCAGCGAGTGGAATCGCGATTCATCCGCCGTTATTAACTAGTTAAATGCCGCTGTCAAACGCTGACAGTGGCATTTAACTACCGCTTTCGGCTGCGCGGCCAGAAATGAGGGCATCGCTGACCCCTTCACATGATCGGGGGGTCAGCGATGCATCGGCATAGTAACCAGAGGTCTGCTTGAGACCTCTATGGTTCCTGATGCTGGCTTGCTGTGAGCGCCACCCTATGGTCGGCGCTCATAGCAAGCCTGTAATTAAGCTACATAGGAGCGATCTGATGATCGCTGCTATGTAGCAGAGCCGATCAGGCTATGCTAGCTTCTAGCTTCCCTGAAGCTATTGAAGCTTGTCAAAAGTAAAAAAAAAAAAAAAAAAAAAAAAAGAAGTTTAAAAAAAATATGAAATAAATAAAATAAAATAAAAATATATAAAAGTTTAAATCGCCCCATTCAAAATAAAACAATAAAAATAAAATCAAATATATAAATATTTGGTATTGCCGCGTTCAGAATTGCCTGGTCTATCAATAAGAAAAAAAGGATTAACCTCATCGCTAAACGGCGTAGTGAGAAAAAATGTTTTTGGTCGCCGCGACATTGCATTAAAATGCAATATCGGGCGATCAAAAGAACGTATCTGCACCAAAATGGTATCACTAAAAATGTCATCTTGGCACGCAAAAAAAAAAAGCCCTCACCCGACCCCAGATCATGAAAATTTGGAGACGATACGAGTATCGGAAAATTGCGCAATTTTTTTTTTTTTTTTTATAGAAAAGTTTTTAATTTTTTTCACCACTTAAAGGGAACCTGTCACCCCGTTTTTTGAGATTGAGCTATAAATACTGTTAAATAGGGCCTGCGCTGTGTGTTCCTATAGTGTATGTAGTGTACCCTGATTCCCCACCTATGCTGAGATATAACTTACCAAAGTCGCCGTTTTCGCCTGTCAATCAGGCTGGTCAGGTCGGGAGGGCGTGGTGACATCGCTGGTTCTTCCTCAGCTTTACGTTGGTGGCGTAGTGGCGTAATGGTGAACAAGCAGCGCGCGATCTGCGCTGTAATCCCTTGCATCGGTGGGGGCGGCCATCTTCCTGGGGCCGCGCGTGCGCAGATCGAGTGCTCTGCTGCACGGGGCTTCAGGAAAATGGCCGCGGCATGCCGCGCGTGCGCATTAGAGATCGCGGCGGCCATTTTCCCAAAGCCGAGATGCAAACTCGGCTTTGGGAAAATGGCCGCCGCGATCTCTAATGCGCACGCGCGGCATCCCGCGGCCATTTTCCTGAAGCCCCGTGCAGCAGAGCACTCGATCTGCGCACGCGCGGCCCCAGGAAGATGGCCGCCCCCACCGATGCAAGGGATTACAGCGCAGATCGCGCGCTGCTTGTTCACCATTACGCCACTACGCCACCAACGTAAAGCTGAGGAAGAACCAGCGATGTCACCACGCCCTCCCGACCTGACCAGCCTGATTGACAGGCGAAAACGGCGACTTTGGTAAGTTATATCTCAGCATAGGTGGGGAATCGGGGTACACTACATACACTATAGGAACACACAGCGCAGGCCCTATTTAACAGTATTTATAGCTCAATCTCAAAAAACGGGGTGACAGGTTCCCTTTAAAAAAATAACCTAGACATGTTTGGTGTCTATGAACTCGTAATGGTCTGTAGAGTCATAATGACAGGTCAGTTTTAGCATTTAGTGAATCTAGCAAAAAAGCCAAACAAAAAACACGCATGGGATTGCACTTTTTTTTTGCAATTTCACCGCACTTGGAATTTTTTTTCCAATTTTCTAGTACACGACATGGTAAAACCAATAATGTTGTTCAAAAGTGCAACTTGTCCCGCAAAAAATAAGCCCTCACATGGCCATATTGACGGAAAAATAAAAAAGCTATGGCTCTGGGAAGGAGGAGAGCGAAAAATTAACACGGAAAAACAGAAAATCCCAAGGTCATGAAGGGGTTAATAGGACAACAATAAAATGAGTACAGTACAAAGGGGTATGGTAAAGTGATGAAAAAGGAAAAAAGTCAATATATAGAGACGCATTAAAGATCTTGATCAAAATAGCAAGGATCCTGTTGTGTCAAATAAACATCATGTGTGGTTGGATGGGAAAAAAAAGGGGGACACTACTTAGCTGGCTACGAGCCACCGGTACTACCAGCGTGGTATCTCCACAGTCACCATAAGGAGATGCAAGTGTTAGGTAAGGCCAGTCCCAGATATAAGTTACCCATAGTATTCTATGGGCCTCTCTCACACTTCTGTCGGAATGTGAACGTCGCAATGCGTCGTTCTGTGAAAAAACGCATCCTGCAAAGTCACCCGCAGGATGCGTTTCTTCCACATAGACTTGTATTACCGACGCATCGTGACGTATGGACACCCGTTCCATACGTCGTGCACTGGATGTGTCGGTATTTGGCGGCCCGTCGTTACGAAAAACCGTTCAATGTAACTTTTTTTGTCCATCGAAACCACCATTTCCGACCGCGTATGCGCGGCCGGGACTCCGCCCCCTCCTCCCCGTCACTCACAATGGGCAGCGGATGTGTCTGAAAACTGCATCCGCTGCCCACAATGTGCACAACGTCTGTCGGTACGTGGGGCCCATGGTTTGCGACAGCCCCGCACTGACGAAAATGTGAAAGAGGCCTATACTGGGAGCCCAGTACACGTCTCCTGACGTAGCTCCATTCCCAACTGCAAGCACAGGACAGTCCGGCAGCAGAACACAGGCGGCCATGCCCTGCGCACCCACTACACGCTCTCCACAGGCCCCGCAGCTGTATACACAGGAGCCGGGCAGCTAGGGCAGGCGCTGTGCCTACACCGGCCATTTCTAGCTATGGACGTACTGGTGACAGGCAGCACTGACAAGAACATCCTGCGCCCACAGCAGCCTGCAGAGAAATCACATACGGGGTACAAAAGGTGGCGTTCTCCTTTAAGGCCGAGCAAGAAAAGGGTAATAAAGCCTGCCAGTCCGCCACAGCCGCGCTCCTTACCCCTGAGCGAAGGTACCGACTAGAATAGAATGGAGTTGGTTTCTTGAGGTAATGTTGTCACCGGAAGGGGTGGGGCCTCCTTCATCCAGTGAAGTCCTGATAGCAGGAAGTTGCTCTGTGCTGAGGCTGCTGTGGAAGAGACACGGGAGATGAGGGGCTGCACATCACTATGGAGCTCTGAGAGGAGAGGACTGAGGGGCTGCCCCATGGAGCTCGGAGAGGACTGAGGGGCTGCACTATGGAGCTCTGACAGGAGAGGACTGAGGGGCTGCACCATGGATGGAGCTCTGACAGGAGAGGACTGAGGAGCTGCACCATGGAGCTCTGACAGGAGAGGACTGAGGGGCTGCACCATGGAGCTCTGAGAGGAGAGGACTGAGGGGCTGCCCCATGGAGCTCGGAGAGGACTGAGGGGCTGCACTATGGAGCTCTGACAGGAGAGGACTGAGGGGCTGCACCATGGAGCTCTGACAGGAGAGGACTGAGGGGCTGCACCATGGAGCTCTGAGAGGAGAGGACTGAGGGGCTGCACCATGGAGCTCTGACAGGAGAGGACTGAGGAGCTGCACCATGGAGCTCTGACAGGAGAGGACTGAGGGGCTGCACCATGGAGCTCGGAGAGGACTGAGGGGCTGCACTATGGAGCTCGGAGAGGACTGAGGGGCTGCACTATGGAGCTCTGACAGGAGAGGACTGAGGGGCTGCACCGTGGAGCTCTGACAGGAGAGGACTGAGGGGCTGCACCATGGAGCTCTGACAGGAGAGGACTGAGGAGCTGCACCATGGAGCTCTGACAGGAGAGGACTGAGGGGCTGCACCATGGAGCTCTGACAGGGGAGGACTGAGGGGCTGCATCATGGAGCTCTGACAGGAGAGGATTGAGGGGCTGCACCATGAAGCTCTGACAGGAGAGGACTGAGGGGCTGCACCATGGAGCTCTGACAGGAGAGGACTGAGGGGCTGCACCATGGAGCTCTGACAGGGGAGGACTGAGGGGCTGCATCATGGAGCTCTGACAGGAGAGGACTGAGGGGCTGCACTATGGAGCTCTGACAGGAGAGGACTGAGGGGCTGCACTATGGAGCTCTGACAGGGGAGGACTGAGGGGCTGCACTATGGAGCTCTGACAGGAGAGAACTGAGGGGCTGCACCATGGAGCTCTGACAGGGGAGGACTGAGGGGTTGCACCATGGAGCTCTGACAGGAGAGGACTGAGGGGCTGCACCATGGAGCTCTGAGAGGACTGAGGGGCTGCACCATGGAGCTCTGACAGGAGAGGACTGAGGGGCTGCACCATGGAGCTCTGAGAGGAGAGGACTGAGGGGCTGCACCATGGACGAGGCTGAAGTTGGTTTCTCATTGGTTCAGTTTCTTATTCAGCAATTTATTCTTTTCTGTATTTTATAGGTTTAACAACAAAAAATAAGCATCACAATAATAAAACAATGCAACGATGTGCCCTGATGTGAATACACTTAAAAACAACTATAAAAAAAAAAAACTGACACAAAAATGGGCATCAACGTGGGCACCAAAGAGCATTGAAGAATGACTCTGGTCCAATGATTTCACAGTGCAGACATATAGAACACGGAGCCCCACATCAAAACCAGGTCTCTCCAGCCTGGGCCAAATGGGTTCTGGGCATCAGAACTGGCATCAAAGTGGGCAAACAGCCCACTTTCTCAGATTTGAATAAGTAACTGATGTTTTTAAGGGGTTAAATGACTTTGGGCCACTGATATGACAGTGCAAACATATAGAACAGGGAGCCCCAAATCAAAACCAGGTCTCTTCAGCCTGGCCCAAATAGGTTTTGGGCATCAGAGCTGGCATCAAAGTGGACAGTCGATCTTGGCCATTTGAATAACTGGTGTTTTAAAGGGGTTAAATGACTTTGGGCCACTGACCTCACACTAAGAATACAGAGGTAGTGATGCCCGCATCAAACCCAGGTCTCTCTAGCCTGGCCCTGGCATTGGAATTGGCATCAAAGTGGACAGATTTGAATAAGTAACTGATGTTTTTACGGGGTTAAATGACTTTGGGCCACTGATATCACACTGCAGACATATGGAACAGGGAGCCCCACATGAAACCCAGGTCTCTCCAGCCTGGCCCAAATAGGTTCTGGGCATCAGAACTGGCATCAAAGTGGGCAAACAGCTGATTTCCACAGATCTGAATAAATAACTGATGTCTTTAAGGGGGTAAGTGACTTTAGGCCACTGATCTCACACTTCGAATACACAGTTATGCCTCATATCAAACCAAGGTCCCTGCAGCCTGGCCAAAATGGGTTCTGGGCACCAGAATAAGCATCAAAGTGGTCAAACAGCCCATTTTCACATATTTAAATAAGTAACTGATTTTTTAAGGGGTTAAATGCCTTTGGGCCACTGATATCACAGTGTATACAGATTGAACAGGGAGCCCCACATCAAAACCAGGTCTCTTCAGCCTGGCCCAAATAGGTTCTGGGCTTCAGAACTGGCATAAAAGTGGGCAAACAGCCCAATTTTACAGATTTGAATAAGTAACTGATGTTTTTTCTCTCTCTATCACAACGGATCCGTTTTTTGGAACATTACCCGGATTCTGCCTGAAACAAAAAAACCTGATGTGTGAAAGTAGGCTTAAAGGGACACTGTCACCTGAATTTGGAGGGAACAATCTTCAGCCATGGAGGCGGGGTTTTCGGGTGTTTGATTCACCCTTTCCTTACCCGCTGGCTGCAATATTGGATTGAAGTTCATTCTCTGTCCTCCATAGTACACGCCTGCGCAAGGCAAGATGAACTTCAATCCAATATTGCAGCCAGCATGCAAGGAAAGGGTGAATCAAAAACCCCCAAACCCCGCCTCCATGGCTGAAGATTGTTCCCTCCAAATTCAGGTGACAGTGTCCCTTTAATAGACATTAGTACACCTGCAATCAGTCATTGTTGTCTACCACCCTTGGGAAATTATTATACATCCCCCATAGCAGTAGGTACAAACGATTTTCTGAATTTCTTCTTGCACCTTAGTAGGATTAGGCAGCTGCTGAATGTGCTCTTCTGCTTCAAGAACAGCTCGTATAGTGGGTGTGTATTATTGATCGTTATAGCCCTACACTTCTGCTGAATCCTATCCTCCAATACCTCCTCAAAAGAGTCGAGATGGAGGCCAACAACCGCGCTTGCCTTCTTCATAAGTTTGTTGAGCTTATTAGCGTCAGATGCCCACACACTACTGCCCTAGCATATGATAGCAGAAAAAATGGTGCTTGCCACAACGGACTGATAGAACATTTCCAGCATTTTACTGCACACATTGAATGACCTGAGCTTCCGAAGAAAGTACGAGGGGCGATCCAAAAGTAATGATAATCGGTTATTTCTATTGCACACAGAAATTAGAATAAAATGTTTTCTTCTCTCTTAGGTACCCACTAGTCCAGGAAAAAAAAATCACTTAAATAGACCACGATTCCCGGGAGCTACATTCATTTGAATATGAACTGCCGAGGAGTGAACATCAAAATGGAAAAAAAGAGCTCAGAGCTGTCATCAAATACCTCTGCTTGAAAAAAATGACTACCAAAGACATACACAGCGACTTGGTGGAAACATTGGGGGACTCTTCTCCATATTCCACAGTTGCATTCTGGGCCAAGGAATTTAAGCTGGGAAGAACATCGACGGAAGATGAACATCGTGAAGGACGCCCATCCACATCCCTCAATGAAGAAAATGTGAAAAAAGTTGAAGAAGTTGTATTGGCAGATCGAAGAGTGACTATCAGGCATGTAGCTGAGGTCACAGGGATCTCATATGGCAGTATTCAACGAATCCTTGCAAAAGAATTGCATATGAGAAAGGTCTCCGCGCGTTGGGTGCCAAAAATGTTAACCGACAAGCAAAAGAAGAAATGAGTTGACATTTCAATAGCAAATCTCGAAAAGTTCCAAGCAGACATGGAAAATTTTTTGTCACGTTTTTTGACCATGGACAAGACCTGGATCCACCACTTTGATCCCAAAACTAAACAACAATCGATGACGTGGAAACGAGACGAAGAAATTCAAAGTGTCAAGCTCAGCAGGGAAGGTTATGGCGTCCGTTTTTTGGGACGCTGAAGGAATTATTATGGTGGACTATTTGGAGAAGGGAGCCACTATTACGGGCTCCTACTACGCAGAACAAATAAGAAGATTGTGGGAGGCTATCAAGGAGAAAAGGCGCGGCAAACTGCGGGCTGGAGTGCTGTTTCACCAAGATAACGCGCCGGCTCACAAAGCTGCAGTTGCCATGGCTACCATTCAAGAAGCGGGCTTTGAACGGGTGGCACACCCCCCCCTATTGGCCAGATCTAGCCCCCAGTGACTTCTTTCTCTTTCCTCGGCTCAAGGAACACCTCCGGGACAAGAAATTTGATGACAATAGCGACGTGATAACTGCTGTTGGGGATTTTTTTGAGGGTCAAGATCAAGAATTTTTTCTAAGGGAATTCTAAGTTTAGAAAACAGATGGACTAAATGTATAGACTTGTTAGGAGACTACAGTTAGGGCCAGAAATATTTGGACAGTGACACAATTTTCGCGAGTTGGGCTCTGCATGCCACCACATTGGATTTGAAATGAAACCTCTACAACAGAATTCAAGTGCAGATTGTAACATTTAATTTGAAGGGTTGAACAAAAATATCTGATAGAAAATGTAGGAATTGTACACATTTCTTTACAAACACTCCACATTTTAGGAGGTCAAAAGTAATTGGACAAATAAACATAACCCAAACAAAATATTTTTATTTTCAATATTTTGTTGAAAATCCTTTGGAGGCAATCACTGCCTTAAGTCTGGAAACAATGGACATCACCAAACGCTGGGTTTCCTCCTTCTTAATGCTTTGCCAGGCCTTTACAGCCGCAGCCTTCAGGTCTTGCTTGTTTGTGGGTCTTTCCGTCTTAAGTCTGGATTTGAGCAAGTGAAATGCATGCTCAATTGGGTTTAGATCTGGAGATTGACTTGGCCATTGCAGAATGTTCCACTTTTTGGCACTCATGAACTCCTGGGTAGCTTTGGATGTATGCTTGGGGTCATTGTCCATCTGTACTATGAAGCGCCGTCCAATCAACTTTGCAGCATTTGGCTGAATCTGGGCTGAAAGTATATCCCGGTACACTTCAGAATTCATCCGGCTACTCTTGTCTGCTCTTATGTCATCAATAAACACAAGTGACCCAGTGCCATTGAAAGCCATGCATGCCCATGCCATCACGTTGCCTCCACCATGTTTTACAGAGGATGTGGTGTGCCTTGAATCATGTGCCGTTCCCTTTCTTCTCCAAACTTTTTTCTTCCCATCATTCTGGTACAGGTTGATCTTTGTCTCATCTGTCCATAGAATACTTTTCCAGAACTGAGCTGGCTTCTTGAGGTGTTTTTCTGCAAATTTAACTCTGGCCTGTCTATTTTTGGTATTGATGAATGGTTTGCATCTAGATGTGAACCCTTTGTATTTACTGTCATGGAGTCTTCTCTTTACTGTTGACTTAGAGACAGATACACCTACTTCACTGAGAGTGTTCTGGACTTCAGTTGATGTTGTGAACGGGTTCTTCTTCACCAAATTAAGTATGCGGCGATCATCCACCACTGTTGTCATCCGTGGACGCCCAGGCCTTTTTGAGTTCCCAAGCTCACCAGTCAATTCCTTTTTTCTAAGAATGTACCCAACTGTTGATTTTGCTACTCCAAGCATGTCTGCTATCTCTCTGATGGATTTTTTCTTTTTTTTCAGCCTCAGAATGTTCTGCTTCACCTCAATTGAGAGTTCCTTTGACCGCATGTTGTCTGCTCACAGCAACAGCTTCCAAATGCAAAACCACACACCTGGAATCCACCCCTGACCTTTTAACTACTTCATTGATTACAGGTTAATGAGGGAGACGCCTTCAGAGTTAATTGCAGCCCTTAGAGTCCATTGTCCAATTACTTTTGGTCCCTTGAAAAAGAGGACGCTATGCATTACAGAGCTATGATTCCTAAACCCTTTCTCCGATTTGGATGTGGAAACTATCATATTGCAGCTGGGAGTGTGCACTTTCAGCCCATATTATATATATAATTGTATTTCTGAACATGTTTTTGTAAACAGCTAAAATAACAAAACTTGTGTCACTGTCCAAATATTTCTGGCCCTAACTGTATGTAAAAAAATTTGACTATATTCATTGTGTTTAGTATTGATTATCATTACTTTTGGATCGCCCCTCGTACAGTCTGCTCATTCCCTTCTTGTAAACCTTTTCTATATGACACCTCCAATTGAGTTTACTGTCCGGGTGAACCCCCAAATATTTGTAGCTCTCAACAATCTCAACCTCCTGGCCAGCAATATTGATCGGTAAGTAATCCTCCTTTTTCCTTCTATAACTCACCACCAACTCCTTGGTTTTCTTTACATTTAGTACTAGATAGTCATCTGAGAATATTTAGAGGTGACAAAAATCTGATTTATACTGAAAGTCAGCTGTATACAATGTGAAGAGGAAGGGCAACAGCACTGTACCCTGAGGGGCTCCAACACTGCTCCATACACTGCCAGATACCACCTCCCCCATCCTTACAAACTGCGGCCTGCCCGTCAGGTAGTCACTTATCCAGTTCACCATCCCCTCATCTGCCGCGATATCAGTCAACTTATTATGTAGTAAGAGCGGCTGTAAGATATTGAAAGCACTTGAGAAGTCAAAGAACATGGCGCGCACTACAGATCCATCATTGTCCAAGAATGAATGTACGGTATGTAGCAGAGACACTACCGCATCATCCACCCCCAATCTCTGCTGGTACGTAAACTGTAGGGGGTCAGTAAAAGCCCTCAGGCTCAAGTAGGCGAGTATTATTCTCTCCAAGGACTTCATAGCAGGTGATGTTAAGGCCACTGGACGATAGTCTTGTGGGGAAGTTGGAAAAGTGGTCTTAGGAACTGGCACCAGGCAGGTGGTCTTCCACAGTTCTGGTACACCCTGTGATTGAAGGCTTCAGTTAAACAGGTGCTGGAAGACAGAACACAGTTGGTTTGCACACGGTCTGAGGACACATTGACTGAGGCCATCAGGCCCAGCTGCTTTGCCAATAACAATTCTACTAAACTGTTTTCTCACGTCGCTTTGGGAGACAGTGAAAGCAGGCAGTTTATCCCCCAATGTCAATGCTGCCGATCGTTTCCCTGCTCTATCCCCTATTCCTGATTACGCTGTGCTTGTGTTGGTGAATCTGTTGAAAAACTCATTCATTTCATTAGCCAAGGGCAGATCCACTTCTCCACGCTCCGGCTTTGCCTTAAACCCAGTTAGCTGTTTCATGCCCAACCACACCTCCATGGAATTGTTGTGACAATTTATTTTCTAATTTAATTCGGAATGCCTCACGGGCATTCTTAATTTTCCCCTTTAAATCGCTTTGTATCAATTTCAGTTTCTTTGTATCCTTCATTTTAAATGCCATTTTTTCTTGATCAGTAGCCCAAAGTCAATTAACCCCTTAAAAACATCAGTTACTTATTCAAATCTGTGACAATTGGCTGTATGCCCACTTTGTGCCAGTTCTGATTCCCAGAACCCATTTGGGCTAGGCTAGAGGGACCTGAGTTTCATGCAGTGCATCACTATCTATGTTTTCTTAGTGTGAGATCAGTGGCCCAAAGTCACTTAACTCCTTAAAAACATCAGTTACTTATTCAAATCTGTGAAAATGGGCTCTTTTCCCATTTTGATGCCAGTTCTGATGTCCAGAACCCATTTGTGCCAGGCTAACGGGAGATCTGTGAAAATGGGCTGTTTGCCCACTTTGATGCCAGTTCTGATGTCCAGAACCCATTTGTGCCAGGCTAATGGGACCTGGGTTTGATTTGAGGTATCACTATCTGTTTGTTTTAAGCGTCAGATCAGTGGCCCAAAGTCATCTAACCCCGTAAAAACATCAGTTACTTATTCAAATCTGTGAAAATGGGCTGTTTGTCCACTTTGATGCCAGATCTGATGCCCAGAACCCATTTGGGCCAGGCTAGAGGGACCTGGGTTTGATACGAGACATCACTATCTGTGTATTTTGAGTGTGAGATCAGTGGCCCAAAGTCATTTAACCCCTTAAAAACATCAGCTACTTATTCAAATATGTGAAAATGGGCTGTTTGCCCACTTTCATGCCTGTTCTGAAGCCCAGAACCCTTTTGGGTCAGGCTGGAGAGACCTGGTTTTGATGTGGGGCTCCGTGATCTATATGTCTGCAGTGTGAGATCAGTGGCCCAGAGTAATTTAACCCTTTCTTCAACGCTCTTTGGTGCCCACATTGATGCCAATTTTTGAACCAGTTTTATTGTTTTTGTAGCTGTTTTTAAGTGTATTCACATCAAGACACCTCATTGCATTGTGTTTTAGTATTGTGATGATTATGTTTTGTTGTTAAACCTATAAATACAGAAAAGAAACAATTGCCGACTAAGAAACTGAACGAATAACAAACCAACTTCAGCCTCGTGCACCATGGTCCCTTGCATAAATGGGAATGAGGACACAGGACTCGGTGTGACTGGAGTCTGAAAAGGGAGCAGATCATTAAAGACATTGCAAGATGAAGATAAGGCAAGGTTAAGCGTATAATCACATTGTGTCTTTTACACCAGTCAGAAACATCTATCCAAGTGGAAGATGCTTTAGCAATTCCTTATTTCTGGCAGTTTTTAGTGTTTTTTTTAAAGCTGAGCAATTTATGTTCGTTACCCGAAGTGCTTTGACTTTTTCTGGCAGTATTTTTAGCCAATGTTTTTTCATAACTTTTTTTCCATGACTTTTGGTTGGTGTTTTTTGCTCAAAAAAAGACACCCAGGCATCTTTTGGGCATTTTTTAGCCTTATAATTGATAATATTTTAGTGTAAATTTGATTAACCCCTTTACCACCTTGGACGTATAGGTACGACCAAGGTCGTCTCCCTCCCTTTGATGCGGGCTCTGGCACTGAGTCCACATCTTTCACGGCACGACAGCTGATTTGACCAGCTTTCTATGTGCCCCTAACAGCCACAGATGAAATCCAGATCCACCCGCTGCTGTTAACATGTTAAATGCCGGTGTCAATCTCTGACAGCAGTGTTTAATTTTCGGAAACAGGATGCATGGAGAGGTCCTGTGTATAATGTCACCAGTGATCACTGTATTACCTATACATTATATACAGAGCTCCTGTGTACAATGTCACCAGTGATCACTGTATTACCTATACATTATGTACAGAGCTCCTGGGTATAATACCACCAGTGATCACTGTATTACCTCTACACAGACACTGCATACTAAGTACAGATCTCCTGTGAATACTGGCACTTATGGTGATAGTATTGTGGTTTTTTTTAAATTACTGATCAGTATTGTAGTATTCAGTCACTATGTGGTGGTAATATGTGGTCTGGAAATGGTGTTGTGGTATTTGTCCCTTGTATGTGCTATTTGGTCACCAAGTGGTGGTAATATGTGATCTGTTCATGGTGTGGCGGTATTTGTCCCTTGTATATAGTATTATTCAGTCACTATGTGGTCTGGTCCTGGTGTGGTGGTGTTTCTTTCTGTATGTGATATTATTGGTCTTGGTATAGTGGATTGTGTTGTGTATGGCGGTCATTTGTTCTCTCTGATATTAATTAGGAGAAGATTCTTTATTTCCATTAGTTTTAATGCTTTGTACACAGTGACGGAGATGCACTTACAGGGGGTTTCCTGTGGAAAAAAGTAATCACCTCTCCACAGGATAAGTGATAACGTATTGATTGGTGGGGGTCTGACTGCTTGGACCATTTTTGCATGGTTGGGGGGGCCCCATTTGAAAGTTCGCATCGGGGCCCATAACTTTCTAGTTACGCCACTGAATGTATGTAATTATTATTCTTGATTCCCTGCCTATTGATAATAAATAATTTTTAACAAGAACAGGTTCCGGTGTCTTTCTTCTCTTTATATCACACAGCTATCAGGATGAATATAGACGGTAATGCTCCATATTCCTGACTAGTCCCCTGTCAATCATTCAGTCTCCAGATCCACCATTTCCAGCCGATAATATAAGGCAGCGGTGACGTAAGTTGGTTATGGCGAGGAATCGGCTCTCCTCTAAAAATATTGTATTTCAGGATTGGTTTAAATTGGCTAAGAAAATAGATGGCCCAAATAATAATACAATGATTTTTTTTTTTCCAAATATGGGCTAGTAGTAGAACAATCTTACCTTTTAATTATTTATTCTGAATATCTAAAAAAAATTCCTTCCCCAACCACCTTCTCACCTGGAAGGGGGCTAGGGTGGGATACTGGGTGACTTAGTTATGTATTTTCCTTTTTTTGAACATTCTCTTTTGATAAAGTTTGAAAAAGCTCGTTTAGAAATAATGCCCCATAAAGAGACTGTTCAGTGTTGAATAACATCTTCTTAACTGCAGTTTACTAAAAAATATAGCTGCCTCTCAGACCGGCAACGCTCCTGTAGTCTCCCCACAGTCTCATCATTTTACGTGACTGATGATAGGCTGCAGCTTTCTTCTTGCGGAAAAGGCTGCAGCCGATCAGCAGCATTTGACCTCAGGGAGATCGGTAGAGTCTCACCAGACAGGGAGGTGGGCATATTTTATTACTTTTTGCAGCTCTTAATAAAGGGTTGTCGAGAAGTAAACAATCCTTTAAGTGCACCCTTAAAAATAAATCATTCTCAGAATTTTTTTTTATCAAGTTCTCTTATAAAGCAATAATTGCCATATGTGCCCTCCTGTGGATGCCAATACAGCTAAGAGTGGCACTCGCCTGAGCGGACAGCCACGAGCCACTGGTTTAGGACCCCCGATACAGGCTGTAATTCAGGAACAGTACAAGAAAAGTAATTATTACAGATAGTGATTAACCACTCAGCTTCATCCCTTTATTGAGAGGTCACTGACCAAAATGTCTTGGCCACTATTAGGGCAAAAGATAGGGCTTTTTACTTATTAGATTATTTCTCTTCTATAAAGCAGGCTGCAATGTTCTGCTGTGTCTATTAGTCAGATGCAGCAGGAGAGTAAGGCCCCCGCAGGGTAGTGTGGACGCAGCACTGTGGCTGGTAATGCCGTGATCCACTGTGGCCAGCACGGTGTGAGGCAATTTGGCTCATGTCATTTAGGAACATTGTGATGGTAGCTTGATGGGCACTTTGGTAACATTTGGATCAAAGCTGTTTTTGGAGATAGAAGGGAACTTACAAAACATTAGGCCGATTGCACACGTCCTGATATTTCCGGTATAAAAAAAACCCGGTACCGGAAATATCCGTGTCCGTTTGGTATGAATGTAATACTTGCGGCACACGTGTGGTAACCGTATGCCGCATCAGTACCACACGGACGGCCGGCAGAGAAGAAGCGCTACAGTAAGTGCTGTTCCCCAGTGGCGGGTGCTGAAGATGGCTCTCATCATTGTCCCGTGCTCTACCGGCAATCTGCACGAGCAGAGGAGAATGTTGATAGTTAAAATAAGAACGATGACAGCAGGTGGGGGCTTTTGGGACCCTTACTCCCATCATCCAACACCTGCTGCTGCTAATAACAGCTGGGGCTGCAACCCTCAGCTTCAGCAAGTTTGGTTATCAAGAATAGAGGGGTCCCCGCTCTATTTTTTTGTTGTTTTTTTTTCAGATATTTAAAGAAATAATTTAAAAAAACGGCATGGGTCCCCCTCATTTTTGACAATCAGCCTTGCTAAAGCTCACAGCTGAGGGCTGGTATTCTCAGGCTGGAAAGGGGCCATTGATATAGGCCCCCAGCCTAAAAAACAGCAGCCCGCAAACAAAATATGCTGCAGGCTTTTGCTGACTTTGAAAAGTACTGGGAAAAATAACCGCCACATCTCCTCATCGGCTATCAAGAGGTTCCCCAAGAGTCCACAGTTTTCTCTCTTTTCCAACTACAGTTTGGCCAGAAGGTCTGTGGGACACCGAAACTCCCGTCATTCTGTATGTTCTAGTGTTCTGAGACCGTCTCTTCCCAGCTAGCTACCTTGGCTAAAGAACACCAGCGAATGGCCCAGTCCAGACAAAAGACCTGGTATGACTATAAAGCCAGGACCAATTAATTTACGGAAGAACAACAGTTTCTCATGATTATTGCTTACCCTGATAGCAAGCCTCAAGCAACATGGGAAGGCCCTTATCAGGTTGTCAGGAAAATTAATTACACTAACTACATCATTGCCATGGACCCTAATGGTCGACGACAGAAGACTGTCCACATCAACATGCTGAAAGAATATCATGACTGATCTCTGCCTGTTCTACCTGACTGCCACTCCCCTAGTGATACCTGATGACAAGTATCTCCCTGATCTTCTTCAGGTCTCCCAAGCGGGATTTCCCATGGGTTCACATTTACCAGATATACAAAAGGATGATATTTTCTCCGTACTAAGACACAGGGCTTCTGCTTTCTCCTAAAAAAGCTGGGGCAGACTACTCTCACCAGCCTCCATGTGGAAACCTCCGGACATTACCCATCCAGCAGGCTGCCTACCAGGTTCCAGAGGTAGTTCAAACAATGATAAAGAACTAACTAGAAGAGATGAAACAACTGGGGGTTATTCAGCCATCTCACAGCTCCTGGGCCTCTTCTGCCATCCTAGTCCCCAAGAAGGATGGTACAACATGGTTCTGCATCAATTACCGGAGATTAGTCGATGCCACCAAGAGTGATGCTTACCCCATGCCCAGGATTGATGATCTATTGGATCAGCTAGCCAGTGCCCAATTTGTAACCACCGTAGACTTGAGCAAGGGGTACTGGCAGATACCCCTAACGGAGGACGCTCCGGAGCACTCATCCTTCGTTACTCCATTTAGGCTTTTTGAGTTCTAGGGAATGCCTTTCGGGATGAAAAATGCCTCCAAGCTGTATAACGGCACCCACACTGTTTAATGGCCCCTTCAATAGTCCCTAAGGCTACTTTCACACTAGTGTCGGTACGGGCCCGTCGCAGTGCGTCGGGCCAACGTACCGACGCATTCTGTGAAGTAATATCACAACGGGGGCAGCGGATGCAGTTTTACAACGCATCCGCTGCCCCATTGTAAGGTCCGGGGAGGAGGGGGCGGAGTTCTGGCTGCACATGCGCGGTCAGAAAAAGCGGACCCGACGGACAAAAAAAGTTGCAAGCAACGTTTTTTTGTCCCGACGGACTGCAAAAACACGTCGCATCCGTCACACGAAGGATGCAACGTGTGACAATGCATCGCTTATGAAAGTCTATGGAGAAAAAACACATCCTGCAGACAACTTTGCAGGATGCGTTTTTTCTGCAAAACGACGCATTGTGACGTGCGTCGAACAACGCTAGTGTGAAAGTAGCCTAAGCTGTATAATGGCCCCTGCATTAATCACAAAGCTGTATAATGGCCCCTGCATTAACCCCCAAGCTGTATATTATTATTATTTATATACAGTCATGGCCAAAAGTATTGACACCCCTGCAATTCTGTCAGATAATACTCATTTTCTTCCTGAAAATGATTGCAATCACAAATTCTTTGGTATTATTATCTTCATTTAATTTGTCTTAAATGAAAAAACACAAAAGAGAATGAAGCAAAAAGCAAAATATTGATCATTTCAGACAAAACTCCAAAAATGGGCCAGACAAAAGTATTGGCACCCTCAGCCTAATACTTGGTTGCACAACCTTTAGCCAAAATAACTGCGACCAACCACTTCCGGTAACCATCAATGAGTTTCTTACAATGCTCTGTTGGAATTTTAGACCATTCTTCTTTGGCAAACTGCTCCAGGTCCCTGATATTTGAAGGGTGCCTTCTCCAAACTGTCATTTTTAGATCTCTCCACAGGTGTTCTATGGGATTCAGGTCTGGACTCATTGCTGGCCACCATAGAAGTCTCCAGTGCTTTCTCTCAAACCATTTTCTAGTGCTTTTTGAAGTGTGTTTTGGGTCATTGTCCTGCTGGAAGACCCATGACCTCTGAGGGAGACCCAGCTTTCTCACACTGGGCCCTACATTATGCTGCAAAATTTGTTGGAAGTCTTCAGACTTCATAATGCCATGTACGCGGTCAAGCAGTCCAGTGCCAGAGGCAGCAAAGCAACCCCAAAACATCAGGGAACCTCGGCCATGATTGACTGTAGGGACCGTGTTCATTTCTTTGAATGCCTCTTTTTTTCTCTCCTGTAAACTCTATGTTGATGCTTTTGCCCAAATAGCTCTACTTTTGTCTCATCTGACCAGAGAACATTCTTCCAAAACATTTTAGGCTTTTTCAGGTAAGTTTTGGCAAACTCCAGCCTGGCTTTTTTATGTCTCGGGGTAAGAAGTGGGGTCTTCCTGGGTCTCCTACCATACAGTCCCTTTTCATTCAGATGCCGACGGATAGTACGGGTTGACACTGTTGTATCCTCGGACTGCAGGGCAGCTTGAACTTGTTTGCATGTTAGTCGAGGTTCTTTATCCAACATCCGCACAATCTTGCATTGAAATCTCTTGTCAATTTTTCTTTTCCGTCCACATCTAGGGAGGTTAGCCACAGTGCCATGGGCTTTAAAACTTCTTGATGACACTGCGCACGGTAGACACAGGGACATTCAGGTTTTTGGAGATGGACTTGCAGCCTTGAGATTGCTCATGCTTACTCACAATTTGGTTTCTCAAGTCTTCAGACAGTTATGTGGTCTTCTTTCTTTTCTCCATGCTCAATGTGGTACACACAAAGACACAGGTTGAGTTGACTTTAATCCATGTCAACTGGCTGCAAGTGTGATTTAGTTATTGCCAACACCTGTTAGGTGCCACAGGTAAGTTACAGGTGCTGTTAATTACACAAATTAGAGAAGCATCACATGATTTTTCGAACAGTGCCAATACTTTTGTCCACCCCCTTTTTTATGTTTGGTGTGGAATTATATCCAATTTGGCTTTAGGACAATTCTTTTTGTGTTTTTTTCATTTAAGACAAATTAAATGAAGATGATAATACCAAATAATATGTGTTTGCAATCATTTTCAGGAAGAAAATGAGTATTATCTGACAGAATTGTAGGGGTGTCAATACTTTTGGCCATGACTGTAGCACCATTGATTCCATGGTGCTGTACATGAGAAGGGGTTACATACAAGTTACACATATCACTTACAGTAAACTAACAATGACAGACTGATACAGAGGGGCGATGACCCTGCCCTTGCTGGCTTACATTCTACAGGATTATGGGGAAGGAGACAGTAGGTTGAGGGTTGCAGGAGCTCCGGTGTTGGTGAGGCGGTAGCTTCGGTACTGATGAGGAGGCAGCGGGGTCAGTGCAGGCTGTAGGCTTTCTTGAAGAGATGGGTTTTCAGGTTCCGTCTGAAGGATCCGAATGTGGTTGATAGTCGGACGTGTTGGGGCAAAGAATTCCAGAGGATGGGCGATATTCGGGAGAAGTCTTGGAGGCGGTTGGATGAGGAGTGAATAAGTGTGGAGGAGAGAAGGTGGTCTTGGGAGGACCGGAGATCATGTGAGGGAAGATATCAGGAGATTAGTTCAGAGATATATCGAGGAGACAGGTTGTGGATGGCTTTGTAGGTCAGTATTAGTAATTTGAACTGGATACGCTGAGGGAATGGGAGCCAGTGAAGAGATTTGCAGAGGGGGGAAGAAGAGGAGTAGCGAGGAGAGAGATTAGTCGGGCAGCAGAGTTAAGGATGGACTAGAGAGGTGCAAGGGTGTTAGCAGGGAGGCCGCAGAAAAGGATGTTGCAGTAGTCAAGGCGGGAGATGATGAGGGCATGCACAAGCATTTTAGTAGATTGACGGTTGAGGAAAGGACGGATTCTGGAGATATTTTTGAGCTGGATGCAACAGGAGGTGGAGAGAGCTTGGATGTGCGGTTTGAAGGACAGGGCAGAGTCAAAGGTTACTCTGAGGCAGCGGACTTCCGGTACGGGGGAAAGCATGATGTCATTGATTGTGATAGATAGGTCAGGTAAGAATGGCCTCTGTATTAGTCCCCAAGCTGTATAATGACCCCTGCATTACTGTAGTTCACAAACTATATAATGGCCCCTTCATTAGCCCCCAAGATTTATAATGGCCGTCTGCAGAATGGAGAGTGGGAGTGCAGTGAGACCATGTTTTCCTGTTCTAGCGCAGGGTTTAACTGTATCAGTGCGCTATGCACGCTGATCAGTTCAGGGTAGCGAAGCTCCGGGTGGGCCCCTTGGAGCGCTGGGTCCAAGGCAACAGCCCCCTCTGCCCCCCTGGTAGCTATGTTACTGCTATCAGCATAATGTTGATGATACAGTTCAAATGGAACTCGCCTGGAGATCCGAGGTACTTGATTTAAGTCAGGGTCATATGCATTGCGACAAATCTATAGCAGTCACACTATTTCTTAGGAGTGCAAAATTTGTGCGCACCTATTTAGGCATGCACTTGAAGGTTAGGAAAGGGACTAAAACATGGGAACCTCACTATATTCTTCAAATCGTATCCGGAGTATTTTTTTGCGCAGTTTGCTGGGGCTATCAACATCAATATGTCCTCTAACAGCCTTCGATTAACATAAACCTTGTTGGGTTTTTGTCCTAAATCGAGCATGAACTGGGCAGTCAATTGTAACATTTACTGAATTTTAATATTATAGGAGTTTTCGCGAGGACACCATCACTAGAACAGCTCCTTCCTTGGCTGTGGACCCCCATGATGATGGCTTGTCAGTACAATATTATGGGACAGGGGGTACATACATCCCACAATGATTAAGTGCAGTCATAAATTTAAAGGGTCATTTTTAAAAAAAACTATATATATACAGGTCCTTCTCAAAAAATTAGCATATAGTGTTAAATTTCATTATTTACCATAATGTAATGATTACAATTAAACTTTCATATATTATAGATTCATTATCCACCAACTGAAATTTGTCAGGTCTTTTATTGTTTAAATACTGATGATTTTGGCATACAACTCCTGATAACCCAAAAAACCTGTCTCAATAAATTAGCATATTTCACCCATCCAATCAAATAAAAGTGTTTTTTAATAACAAACAAAAAAACCATCAAATAATAATGTTCAGTTATGCACTCAATACTTGGTCGGGAATCCTTTGGCAGAAATAACTGCTTCAATGCGGCGTGGCATGGAGGCAATCAGCCTGTGACACTGCTGAGATGTTATGGAGGCCCAGGATGCTTCAATAGCGGCCTTAAGCTCATCCAGAGTGTTGGGTCTTGCGTCTCTCAACTTTCTCTTCACAATATCCCACAGATTCTCTATGGGGTTCAGGTCAGGAGAGTTGGCAGGCCAATTGAGCACAGTAATACCATGGTCAGTAAACCATTTACCAGTGGTTTTGGCACTGTGAGCAGGTGCCAGGTCGTGCTGAAAAATGAAATCTTCATCTCCATAAAGCATTTCAGCCGATGGAAGCATGAAGTGCTCCAAAATCTCCTGATAGCTAGCTGCATTGACCCTGCCCTTGATGAAACACAGTGGACCAACACCAGCAGCTGACATGGCACCCCACACCATCACTGACTGTGGGTACTTGACACTGGACTTCAGGCATTTTGGCATTTCCTTCTCCCCAGTCTTCCTCCAGACTCTGGCACCTTGATTTCCGAATGACATGCAGAATTTGCTTTCATCAGAAAAAAGTACTTGGGACCACTTAGCAACAGTCCAGTGCTGCTTCTCTGTAGCCCATTTCCTGCACACGCCTGTGCACGGTGGCTCTGGATGTTTCCACACCAGACTCAGTCCACTGCTTCCTCAGGTTCCCCAAGGTCTGGAATCGGTCCTTCTCCACAATCTTCCTCAGGGTCCGGTCTCCTCTTCTCGTTGTACAGCGTTTTCTGCCACATTGTTTCCTTCCAACAGACTTACCATTGAGGTGCCTTGATACAGCACTCTGGGAACAGCCTATTTGTTGAGAAATTTCTTTCTGGGTCTTACCCTCTTGCTTGAGGGTGTCAATGATGGCCTTCTTGACATCTGTCAGGTCGCTAGTCTTACCCATGATGGGGGTTTTGAGTAATGAACCAGGCAGGGAGTTTATAAAAGCCTCAGGTATCTTTTGCATGTGTTTAGAGTTAATTAGTTGATTCAGAAGATTAGGGTAATAGGTCGTTTAGAGAACCTTTTCTTGATATGCTAATTTATTGAGACAGGTTTTTTGGGTTATCAGGAGTTGTATGCCAAAATCATCAGTATTTAAACAATAAAAGACCTGACAAATTTCAGTTGGTGGATAATGAATCTATAATATATGAAAGTTTAATTGTAATCATTACATTATGGTAAATAATGAAATTTAACACTATATGCTAATTTTTTGAGAAGGACCTGTACACATGTTCCTTCCCGCATGATTGGTCAGTGTAAAAAAAGTGGCAGAAGTACACGCCCCACTGAAAACTAACACCCATTTGAATTTAACTAAACTCATTAGGTGCCAAATATTTGATTGCTAATATCTCCAGTTGTAATATATTAGGTTTGTTAGCAAGTATCATTCATGTTGTAATCGAGAGCTTGCGTGATAAAATATAGGCCTGTTGTGTTTGCTGATGCAATATGCAAAAAGTATTTCTCTCCATAGCTTAACATAACAGAACGACGGTCCAAGAATTTAATGGGAGCCTGTTAGGCTACGTTCACATTAGCGTCAAACGACGCTGCGTCGTCAACGCACGACAACGCATGCGTCATGCGCCCCTATCTTTATCATTGGGGACGCATGCGTTGCGTTGTCGGTAAAACGCACGACGCATGCGTCGTTTCACCGCACCTGGGTGGCGTCGGAGACGCTACCATGTTGCATTTTTCTAGCGTCCAAAAAACGCACGCGTCGCACTTGCGTCGCTCGTGCGTCGTCAATGCGTTCAATTTCCCATTGAAACCTATTGACAACGCACTTGCGTCGCGGGTGTGCGTCGTGCGTGCGTTGTGCGACGCATGCGTCATTAGATAAAATGAAACAAAAAAGTGTCTAGACAGTGTCTAGACAGTGCAAACAGTGAGAAAAACATCCCCCATATATAAAGAAAATGTTGGATTGTTTGTCACTTCTGCTGCAGGCTACACAACAGACTAGACACACTACTACAATACTGTCTTTTCATCCGCTGTCCAGAGATGTAAGTATAGAATGATTCTGTGCATTTTCTACATGTTTTTTTAAATTATTTTTGCAAGTTGTGTATTATATTCTGCACTGTGGTTAAAGATATTGTGGTATTTTTAGTCTGGTTGTGATGTATGGCGTGGTATAGAATGGCGTTTCATTGTCTGCGGCCTTGATTATTGTTCTTTCCAGGATAGATTTTTCTTTTCCATTTTTTGGTTTGGTGGTGTTTTTTGTATTCAGTTGTGATGTTTTATTCTTGCGTTATATGATGGCGTTTAATAGTCTCCGGCCCTGTCGGTTTTATTTTTTAAATTATGGTAGTATAGAATGATTCTGCGCCCTGTTATTACATTTATTAATTTTTTATTGCAAGTTGTGTATTATGTTCAGCACTGTGGTTGTGTAAAGACATTGTTGTATGTTTCTGGTTGTGATGTATGGCGTTGTATGGCCTTTTATTGTCTCCGGCCCTGTCGGTTTTATTGTAAAGTATGGTGTGTTTTATTAATGTTTCTGCCCTTAATTTTTGGGGGTTGTTAATTTTTTCCTTTCAAAAATCTATTGTGTTTTTTGGGTTGCTCCATGCATACTGTACTTTAAAAAAAAAAAAAAAAAACTCTTTTGGGATTACTACATAGGGTCTGTTGTAGATTAGTTTTCTTATCTTTAGGCTTTTGTACTCTGGCATTGGGTTGTCTCTGCCATTGTTTCTTTAATTTAATCAATGTGGCAGTGTTGTTTGCTCAGCGTTAGTTCAGTTGGAGTGCAATGTTCTTTGTGGTTTAAATGAATTTTTTTTTTTTTTTTTTTTATATATTGCTGGATTGTGCATAGGAGCATAGGATCAATGTTATTTTGTTCTTTATTTCAGAATTGCATTTAGTCATGGCCAGCGGCAGCGATTCAAGCAACACCTCACCGCTGAGGAGTCCGGTGAGTACATGATCTACTATTGCTTACTATACAGGTCCTTCTAAAAAAATTAGCATATAGTGTTAAATTTCATTATTTACCATAATGTAATGATTACAATTAAACTTTCATATATTATAGATTCATTATCCACCAACTGAAATTTGTCAGGTCTTTTATTGTTTTAATACTGATGATTTTGGCATACAACTCCTGATAACCCAAAAAACCTGTCTCAATAAATTAGCATATTTCACCCATCCAATCAAATAAAAGTGTTTTTTAATAACAAACAAAAAAACCAACAAATAATAATGTTCAGTTATGCACTCAATACTTGGTCGGGAATCCTTTGGCAGAAATGACTGCTTCAATGCGGCGTGGCATGGAGGCAATCAGCCTGTGACACTGCTGAGATGTTATGGAGGCCCAGGATGCTTCAATAGCGGCCTTAAGCTCATCCAGAGTGTTGGGTCTTGCGTCTCTCAACTTTCTCTTCACAATATCCCACAGATTCTCTATGGGGTTCAGGTCAGGAGAGTTGGCAGGCCAATTGAGCACAGTAATACCATGGTCAGTAAACCATTTACCAGTGGTTTTGGCACTGTGAGCAGGTGCCAGGTCGTGCTGAAAAATGAAATCTTCATCTCCATAAAGCATTTCAGCCGATAGAAGCATGAAGTGCTCCAAAATCTCCTGATAGCTAGCTGCATTGACCCTGCCCTTGATGAAACACAGTGGACCAACACCAGCAGCTGACATGGCACCCCACACCATCACTGACTGTGGGTACTTGACACTGGACTTCAGGCATTTTGGCATTTCCTTCTCCCCAGTCTTCCTCCAGACTCTGGCACCTTGATTTCCGAATGACATGCAAAATTTGCTTTCATCAGAAAAAAGTACTTGGGACCACTTAGCAACAGTCCAGTGCTGCTTCTCTGTAGCTCAAAAGTGGCTTTACCTGGGGAATGCGGCAGCTGTAGCCCATTTCCTGCACACGCCTGTGCACGGTGGCTCTGGATGTTTCCCCACCAGACTCAGTCCACTGCTTCCTCAGGTTCCCCAAGGTCTGGAATCGGTCCTTCTCCACAATCTTCCTCAGGGTCCGGTCTCCTCTTCTCGTTGTACAGCGTTTTCTGCCACATTGTTTCCTTCCAACAGACTTACCATTGAGGTGCCTTGATACAGCACTCTGGGAACAGCCTATTTGTTGAGAAATTTCTTTCTGGGTCTTACCCTCTTGCTTGAGGGTGTCAATGATGGCCTTCTTGACATCTGTCAGGTCGCTAGTCTTACCCATGATGGGGGTTTTGAGTAATGAACCAGGCAGGGAGTTTATAAAAGCCTCAGGTATCTTTTGCATGTGTTTAGAGTTAATTAGTTGATTCAGAAGATTAGGGTAATAGGTCGTTTAGAGAACCTTTTCTTGATATGCTAATTTATTGAGACAGGTTTTTTGGGTTATCAGGAGTTGTATGCCAAAATCATCAGTATTAAAACAATAAAAGACCTGACAAATTTCAGTTGGTGGATAATGAATCTATAACATATGAAAGTTTAATTGTAATCATTACATTATGGTAAATAATGAAATTTAACACTATATGCTAATTTTTTGAGAAGGACCTGTATTCGCTGTCATTTGTAGATGGGTCACTCAACTTTTTGGTAAACTATTTTGCAGGCTTCTTCAAGTGAGGAGGAGGACCAGGAGGAACATAGGGAGCAGGAGCAGGGACCACGGGGCCAAGCTGTGGTTGCAGGACGGAGAGTAAGTTTTTCTTTCAAACCTATTCATTTTTTTTCTGTAATTTTTTTGTTTTTGCGGGTATGGGGGGTGGTGGGAGGGGGTGGTGGTGTTTGTGGTAGGTGACAGTGGAGGAGGTAGGGACAATTATTTTTTTCTTGCAAACATTAATATTTTCCATTTATTCTAGGTTTCACAACGGGCCCTGGATGAACCATTGGATATTGACATGATGGTGGCATCCATTGAAGCACGGGGCCCGTTGTGGGACAGCCGTGACCCCCGGCACGCGGACCAGGGCATATTGCGGCGTCTGTGGTTAGAGGTGGCACAATCGCTGTGGGATGGCTTCGACAGCGCTTCCCCCAAGGCCAAAGCTAGTTTCCGTAAGTATTTCCAAAATGCTGCTGTGACCCATCATGCCAGGATTACACAACCATCTGTGATGTCTTCTATTGGGATTGCACACGGTTGCGTAATCGTTTTCAATATATTATCTAAAACCTTTTTTATTTTTTAACTTTATACACAGTTAAACAATTGAGGACCAGATGGCGCTCCATGAAGGACCGCTTCAGGAGGGGCCTGAAAAAGGAGGGACAGACCCGTAGTGGTGCTGCCGCTTCAAGGACCTCGGTGTACAAGTACAACCGTATACTGCAGTTCTTGCGACCGGTCCTTGAAAGCAGAGAGTAAGTATAGTACCTATGCACACACCTAGTTTTTACAACATGCATATTCACATACTACATTCCAGCCACGTAGCTTATTGCCCAGCCATTTATTTTGGCAAGTACAAAGTATAGAAATGAAGAAAAAAAGGCAAGTTCACCGAGGCGTGAAACATAAAAAATACATACTTTTATCCTCTTCAATCATAAGCAGAGGATGAATCATCAGCACAATACAATAGACACTATCTACGCGTTTCAGGAGACAGGGAACATCAGACCTGAAACGCGTAGATACTGTTTTTATTGTATTGTGCAGATGTTTCATCCTCTGCTTCTGATTGAAGTGAATAAAGTATTTTGTTTTTACTTTTCACGCCTCATTGACCTCGAATTTTTTATTCATTTCTGGTCTTCTCACACTTGACACAGCGGCTCCCTTCTGGGATTACTACAATGGTGAGCTTGACTTACTAGCAATTTCCCTGAAATCTGAAGTATACAGAACACAGAAAGATAGTAGATTGGCCATGCCCAGCCAATATTTCATAGTGGAGTAGTATAGTGGCTATCCAGGTTTATCCCAGATTTTTTATACACAAAAAAGTAAAATATAATAGATACGGCATACATTCCACTGCAAAGCAGGTTATGTTCGCATGGTTGCTCAGCTCGCAGGACCTGTGATGACGTCTCGGTCACATGACCGTGACGTCATGGCAGTTCCAACGTAAGCATAATTGTCTGGCGTTACAAACCGCAACCATGGGTGACTATTTTGAATAAATAAATGAATTTTTTTTTAATATTGATGGTGCATATGCAGTGTCAATATTAAAAATAGGTTAATATTAATGGCGGCAATAGATACCTGGCGGTAAAGTTTATTAATGACGCATGTGAAATGTGATATTTAGTATACTAATGGTTTCCTTATGTTTTCACAGAACACACAGCAGCACCCGCGAGACTGTCCGACCCTCTGGAGCGGTCCTTTGTGAAGCGCCATCTGAACTGTCGCAGCCATCCCACAGCGAGAGCAGGTCTGCACGACCACAATCTGGCAACCTGGCAGCCGGTCCATCAGATGTTCCCCTGGCCGAGGCCTCTGTCGCTCCTTCCTTCGGGTCTTCCCGACAGCGTCAGCGGGCCTCGGACAGGGCGGTCATGCCCGAATTTTTACATTTGAGCACCGTATTTCAGAATGGTTTCAAGGCGCTGTGCGATAAAATGTCCAATATCGAACGGCGTCTTGAAAACATCGAAACGGATCTCTCGAGGCCGGCCAAACATTTTTTTCCCTTCACCATGACAGCACCGTACGTGAGAGATGGCATCCGCCCCCAGGAACAGGAAACCTGTAGCAGAGATATAAGAATGGGGCGGCCCCTCTCTCCTCAGTTTGGTTTCCTGTTCCTGCAGGTGGACGCCTGTTGCAGAGCTCCTACCTCCGGAGGGATACCCCCTCTGATGAGTCCGGTCCGGAGGCCGAGGTCCGCGGGGGGGGCAGCCATGCTCGGCGGCGCTGCGTGCGGTGCTGCCCGGGTGAAGGGGCTTCTGTGCGCGCCTGTTTTCTCCCCTCGCCGGACTCCCCGGCGACCGCTCTGGGCAGGAGCCAGGTCCGGGGGGCGTGTCCTTCACTGACGCCGGCCGCCGAAGTGAAGGAGGACGACTTCCGGTCGCGCCGGAAGTAGCGTCACACGCCGAAAGGAGCCGGTGTGCTGGACACTTCCGGATGGAAGCTGCTCCAGAGGCGCGCACACCGCTCCTTCTACTGTATATAATAGAAGCGGCAAGAGGGATCGCTGGTTCTACACTTCAAGCAATCGCCTGAAGATGACCGAACCAGCGATGGATCCAGAGACGCTGCTGATGCCTGCGCCCAGAATGTCTGAGGAGACTCACGCTACCGCGGCATCTGGGGTCCTGGAGGGGTGAGTGCCTTTGTAAGGCAAACCACACAGTGATACCCTGTACACTGTGTTTTTTAGGGAAAGAAAACCACTTCCAAACAGAAAAATAGGGCCTGTCCACTATGTAAGGACACTCTCCCCAAGCTATACATCAAGAAAATCTGCCAGCCCTGTATCGATAAAACAGTTGCGGAAGAATCATCTTCCTTATTACAAAATATTAAATCGATTATACGAGAGGAAGTTAAGTCCACGGTTAAGGAGCAGCTGAAACATCACACAAAGGGAACCCCCCCTCCCCCAACAAGTGAGCAAGGGTCGGACGTAGATTCAGGGGAAGAGCCGGGAGCCTTAACCCCCTCTGATGCCTCAGATTTAGACTCCTTAGATGAGCAGTATGGTCACCCTTATTTTCAATCAGAAGATATTGAAAAGCTGCTCAAACTAGTCAGAACGACTATGGGAGTAGAGACTCCTAAGGAACCGCGGACAGTCCAAGATACTATGTTTAGTAATTTGGAGGAGAAAAAGAAGAAATTTTTTCCCTTCCATGATAACATAGTCAATTTAATAAAACGGGAGTGGAAAAAGCCTAATAAAAAGATGTCCATCCCTCAGGCTTTGAAACGCAAATACCCCTTTAACGAGGAGGTCTGTGAGAAGTGGGATAAGGCGCCTAAGTTAGATGCAGCCATCGCCAGCACCTCTAAGGGGGTTGCTTTACCATTTGAGGACATGGGAGCCCTAAAAGACCCCCTCGACAAAAAAGCAGATGCTTTTCTAAAGTCGGCCTGGGAAGCAGCAACATGGTCATTTAAACCCGGGGTTGCTGCCACTTGCACGGCACGGGCTATGGTCAAGTGGTTGGAGGAGTTAAGTGACCAAATCAGAAACAAATGCCCGAGAGAGAGACTACTGGAAGCGTTGCCCTCTCTTCAGGGCGCCGCGAGGTTCCTGGCGGATGCCTCAATAGACTCCGTGAGGAGTGCCGCATGTGCATGTGCTTTATCCAATTCAGGACGTGGAGCATTGTGGCTGAAGAATTGGACAGCTGACTTTCAGTCGAAGGTCAAACTCTGCGGAGTACCCTGTGAAGGGCAATACCTTTTTGGCAAGGCTCTGGACGAGATCCTTGAGAAAGCGTCGGACAAGAAAAAGCGGTTTCCACCTCCTTCCTTTCCCAGACGCCGGTGGGAAACCTCTCGTTCGTCCTTTCGTGGATCTGGATATAGAGGAACCCGCGGCCGATCAGATGACAGGTCTAGTCGAGGCAGACCTTGGAGAGACCGGAAAGAAAAAGGATTTCTTTTCAACAAGCCTCCTCCCAAGTCTGATCCCAGACCTCAATGACGCCAGCTTTCCGGTGGGGGGAAGACTCCGGCGGTTTGTCCATCACTGGGCAGCACTGCCGGCTTCTCAATAGGTAACCAACTTATTGTCAGAGGGTCTAAAACTCAAGTTCTCCATCCTCCCACCAAATCGGGTAAAAATGACCCAAGTGGCGGGGAAAAATCAGGCCACACTAGAGAGAGAAATTCATCTCCTCATCCAAAAAGAGGTATTAATAAAAGTACCTCATCAGGAGATAGGGAAAGGGTTCTACAGTCAAATAGAAAAATTCAAGATGGAGACCTTAAAAACCGCAGTGAAAGTACTCAACCCATACTGTTACATGGCAGTGATCGATCTCACAGATGCTTACTACCATGTGCCAATCGCTGTCCAACACCAACAATATCTAAGATTAGTGGTAAACCTTGCAAAGACCCCCGTCCATCTACAGTATCAGTGTCTTCCCTTTGGGGTAGCCATAGCGCCCCGCATATTCACAAAAATTATTTCCGAGGTGGCATCTTTCATCAGGAAAGAAGACATAATGTTGGTACCATATTTGGACGATTTTTTGGTAATAGCAAACAGCAAAGAAAATTGCGAGAAAGCAGTCGCAAGAGTACTGGAAGTACTAACCAGATTGGGATGGATGATAAACCTGAAAAAATCAAGACTCGTCCCAACACAGACTCGAGAATTCCTCGGAATCTTATTGGATTCAGTCAAGCAAGAGTGTGTCCTCCCACAGAGAAAAATTCAATCTATTTGGCAGAAGATACAATTGTTTCAACTACAACGGACTATCTCCCTGAGAAATGCAATGTTGCTCTTAGGAGTCCTGACGGCAACGATTCCAGCAACTCGGTGGGCACAAAGCCACACACGAGAGTTACAATGGCAGATTCTGGCCGAACAGGACAGGAGTCCGTACAATCTAAATCGGAAGATTCTTCTATCTCCAACAGTTCAGGACTCACTAGAATGGTGGCTGAAAACAGAAAATTTAAGCAACGCAGTGCCATGGTCAGTACAAGATCCATTAGTCGTTACTACCGATGCGAGTCCATGGGGGTGGGGAGCACACTTGGAGGATCAGGTCCTACAGGGTCAATGGGGGATCCCAATGACCTCAGCATCCTCCAATCTGAAGGAATTGTCTGCAGTACGGCTGGCACTTCTTCATATAGTAGAAAGGATTCGGGGAAGACATGTTGTAGTGCTCTCCGACAACAACACGACGATAGCCTATATAAATCACCAAGGGGGCACAAGGTCACCATCCCTTATGGCAGAGGCCAAAGAACTTTTTACATGGGCCGAGAACAACCTTCTTTCACTAACCGGAACATACTTAAGAGGGTCAGAGAATCAGGTAGCCGACTTTTTGAGCCGTCACACGCTATGTCAAGGGGAGTGGTCCCTGAACCAGCGAGTGTTTGGCGAAATATGTGCCAGCTGGGGCGTTCCAGAGATAGACCTATTCGCCACAAAAGAAAATCGGAAGGTGAAGAAGTTCTATTCTCTGAACCCAAGAGAACACCCGGAGGGAGTAGACGCGTTTCTATATCGGTGGGACTTCCATCTAGCGTACGCGTTTCCCCCAATACCATTAATCCCGACAGTCCTCAGGAAAATTCGGGAAGACAAGGCACGAGTGATCCTCATAGCTCCGTTTTGGCCGAAAAGGGCATGGTTCACGTGGCTCAGACGCATGTCTATCTCGGACCCATGGATCTTTCCGGATGCCCCGGATCTCCTGCACCAGGGACCAGTTCAACATCCCCAAGTACACAGGCTACACCTCACCGCCTGGAACTTGAGAGGGGACTTCTGTTAGCAAAAGGATTCTCAAACCCTTTGGTAACCACGTTGCTAGCCAGCAGGAAAAAGGTCACCTCAGAGAAATACCAAAACATCTGGCAAAAGTTCCTAGATTTCTCGGGGCGACAATTGTCCGAAACAAGTCAGCAAGTCCCGGTAAAAGAAATTCTTGAATTTCTCCAAAAAGGGTTGGAAAGGGGTCTGTCTACTAGCACCTTAAAAGTGCAAGTCTCTGCCCTGGGTGCGCTGTTTGATCATAAACTTGCTGATCACCCTTGGGTCTACAGGTTCATACGAGCCTCTTTTACATCCAGACCCTCAAAATTATTACCTAAGGTGGCTCCCTGGGATTTAAATTTAGTGTTAAATGCTCTAACCGTTTCCCCCTTTGAGCCTCTTGATTCTATATCAATAAAATCCTTGACCCTAAAAACGGTCCTTCTGGTTGCTCTAACTTCTGCCCGTCGTACTTGTGAATTGCAAGCTATGTCGGTGAACCCTCCTTACACCACCTTTCATGATGACAAAGTGGTTATCAAAACCGATCCTGCCTTCCTTCCGAAGGTCAATTCAAAATTTCATAGAGACCAGGAAATTATTATTCCCTCATTTTGTCCCCAACCAAAATCCCAGGGGGAGCAAACCTTCCATTGTCTCGATGTCAGACGTTGCCTGCTTCAATACATAGAAGCCTCAAAATCTTGGCGTCAGTCATCGGCCCTTTTTGTCACCTTCCAGGGGACAAACAGGGGAAAAAAGGCCTCAAAGGCGACTATTGCACGGTGGTTGCGTACAGCTATCTCACTTTCATATTCCTCTTCTGGTCAAGTTCCCCCACAAGGTGTCACGGCTCACTCCACGCGTGCTATTGCCACTTCCTGGGCGGAAAAGGCATGCGCCTCGGTGGAACAGATTTGTAAAGCAGCGGTATGGTCTTCACCATCTACCTTCTTCCGGCATTATAGACTAGACTTAGGTCTTTCGGACTTGTCTTTTGGGAGAAAGGTGTTATCTGCTGTTGTCCCACCCTAGGAGTCTTCTATTTCTTCCTCTCACGTACGGTGCTGTCATGGTGAAGGGAAAAAAATGATAATTACTTACGGGTAATTTGATTTTCCAGAACCATGACAGCACTGCATTAATTCCCGCCCTATCTTGGTGATGGTTGTGTGATTCACAAAAAAAAAAACAAACTTATTATATATAAGTAAATATGTGTGTAAGGAAATATGTATATAGATAAGAAACTAATAGAAACTTGTACAATGTAAATAGAATACATAACTGTGTACTAACAAAGCGGTCATCTTCCATACTCTGAAACAAACTGAGGAGAGAGGGGCCGCCCCATTCTTATATCTCTGCTACAGGTTTCCTGTTCCTGGGGGCGGATGCCATCTCTCACGTACAGTGCTGTCATGGTTCTGGAAAATCAAATTACCCGTAAGTAATTATCATTTTTTAATGCCATTCACAACGGCATGGTTGAACATCTTACGCCGGAACTCCAGATTTCGGTCATGCAGGGCTGCAACAATGTATATGTCACTGCTCTGCAGCAGGCTCGGGTCATGCAGTCAGCGACAAATGTGCCCGCAGTACCATCGCTGGCTGCCATGACTCCGACTCCTGCTGCAGAGCACCACCACAGAGCCCCGCGTGCCGAGGGCCACCGCCACCACAGAACAGAGCCCCAAAGTTCAGAGCATGACAGGCCTTCAAGGGCACACAGACAGGAGGCCGACCCACACCCAGAGGGAGAGAGGAGGAAGAAAAAGAAGAAGACGACGACGACAAGCACTACGACCTTGGCTATGGCTGCTCCCAAAACTACCACCAGAACACAGCCTGGGTCGACCCGGAGCACACCAAGTACCCAGGCTGGGTCTACACAGAGTACACCCAGTAACCAGCCTGGGTCTACAAGGAGTACACCATCTACACAGCCTGGGTCGACCCGGAGCCGGAGTAGCCAGCCAAGGACACTGGTCGTCCCTCCTCCTCCCTCACCTCCTGCTTTGGCAGTCTCGCCACCATCAACTGCCTGGATTGATGTCGGCATCCCGTCTAGTGTGATAGAGTATGCTGCTTCCTCCCCCTCGTCCTCCTCCTCGTTCTCCTCAACACCCCCAAAAAGTGGGGGATATCAATCCCCTTTAATAGCAGATGTAGATACCCCCTAATTACATTTTCCCATTTTTTATTTTGTGTCCCTAAATAAAAATGTTATTTTTAAAAAAAAAAATGTGTTTTTATTGTCTCAAATAAAGTTTGCACCAAATCACACCTTGCGCCGTATACACAAATCTTTTTGTAACACCTGATGTGCAATGTCTGACAATATGTTATCAATTTTTTTTTTCATTGTTTTATAGGGCTGTCGCTCAGTGTACTATCAGATGTTGCAAACACAAACAGCATTGCTCAATATGTCAAGTTTAAAATGTACCATCACACAACGATTTCAGTATAGATAAAGTTGGTTTTTGTGTGTAACCAACGTTATCTTTTCTGAAATCGTAAAACGATTGAGCACCTGCTGTGAGATTTTTGGTGTCAGCGAATGATTTGGAATTTTTTGGGGTAACTGATCACACGCTGTCATTGTTGGATCGGCGAGTTAGACACCGATCCAGCGATGTCTTTGTTTTAAACAAGGGAATATTGGGTTAGTAGCGCAGTGTTTTAAACACTCAAATAAAAAGTGAACAATACCCCACAAATATAAAAAGGTGTCAACCACGTCCCTCGCCGTCATCTTTCCGCACTGACACTGTGATTCCCGCCCGTAAAGCTGAGCACACCATTGACTTAATAATAAACGCTGTGCTGTGCTTTAGGGCTGGCACAGTACGGGAAGCTGACGGCGATGGACGTGTCACACACCGGAATATAATGTTTTTTTGTATTTTTTAAAATTACATTTACAATGGTAAACATCGTGAGTGCGGCCATGCGCTTCATAACATTACCCAGATTACACGGGACTTGCTCTTTTTTGGTCGCTGGAGAGCTGTCTGTGTGACAGCTCTCCAGCAACCACGCGACAACTAAACAACGATCTCGGTCCAGTCGTATCACTGGTCGGTATCGTTGGATAATAGTTTTATTAATGTACCTTAAGAATATTGGTCAGGTGAGGTGGAAGCAATGTTCACAGTGTCGCCACTATTTGACTCTGGACGTATTCTAGCATTCTGAGTACAATAGTGTTAACTCTGTAGAGTTTTGCAAACATGATCGTCTCCCTCCTTGTCAAGCCAGGTTCCATATGAAAATAGTCTGCAGGATTAAAAATGGTTGACAAGGTGGGAGCCGATCATGTTATACGTTCAAAACTATGGTACACACGGCTGAAAAATTTATTTGTTTTGTCACAGTCCATTTGGGTACTGGTGCTCACATAAATTTTGTGGGACACACATTACTTTCACTAAAAATGGATTTTACAATTCTATTACTATGGAAAAACATATGGGAGATTTTTTTGTGAAAACGGAAAGGCACAAGAACTTTATTTCAAAACACAACGCATTAGAAAATCAGGGGACATTATAACAATAACCAAACATAGGATGGTTAAATGACATGGACTCCACAGTGTTTACATGACATCATAATAACAAGATGAATTAAACCATTTGATCTTGCCATGAAACACGCCCAACATCAGAAACAAAGTATGCAGCAAATTGGTCCCTCATATGAGCAATCTCCACAGTTGTCCGCAGAGGATGATCTTGATAATCAGGCAATGGATTTGGTATGGGTTCATCGAGTTCCATGTTGACTCTCTCTTTATCAATAATAAAATTGTGGAGAACCACACACGCCTTCACCACCTCATCCACTGTCTCAATTTTCAAATTTATGGCGGATCCTAAGATACGCCATTTGGAGACCAGGATGCCAAAGGCGCACTCCACAGTTCTTCTGGCCCTGGACAGTCTATAATTAAAAATAGTTTTGGTGCGGTCCAACCCCCGAATGGAGTACGGTTTAAGTAGGTTGCCACTCATTTGAAAAGCCTCATCCCCAACCACAACAAATATCAGGGCCGGGCCTTCGGTGTTGGGAAGAGGTCGTGGCTGGGGGAAATTAAAATTGTTCTCGTATAATCTTCGGCCCATGTCTGACTCCTTAAATGTCCGTGAATCATTTGCACGGCCAAATGCTCCAATGTCCACAGCGAGAAACCTGCAGTCCGCACCTGCAATTGCCATGAGCACGGTGGAAAAGTATTTTTTATAATTAAAAAAAAGAGATCCACTTCTTTTTTTTTTTGAATCAGATATTTTTATTAAACCATCAAAATTGTGCATAGACAATAAAAGGAATAGTTTGTTTTCAGCAATATACAAATACACAATACTTTTTTTTGTTAGAAAACTTATTTAGTCCCAAACCAAACTCCCACCCCCCTTCCCCCCACCCACTAGAGACCTGTCAAGAGTCATCCCCCACTAAATTATCACATACAAAAGTACAAGAAGAGGAAGATGACTAGTCAAAAAAATATTTCCATAGGGGCAAAAGGTCTTCAGGTCACATTGATTCAAGCCACGGGCTCCACAACCTGTAAAAGAGGTCCATCTTGTTCCTCCTAACGTAGATACTCTTCTCCAAAGCAATGATATGGTCCACTTGCTTCATAAAGTCTCTCCTTGTTGGTGGCTCTTCCCTAATCCAGAATTTGGCGATCAACTTTCGCGCAATAAATAACAGTCTAGCTATAACCGTTTTATACAGCTTATCAGTTATTACCTCCTCCACATAGCCCAAAACACATACCAGAGGATCCCGAGGCACATTACAACTATATGCCAAACCCACTTTATTCAACACCACCACCCAAAAGGAGGACAGCCTGGGGCACTGCCACAACATATGAAGGATGCCTGCTTCGGACTGCGAGCATCTAGGGCATTCTGAATTAGGCCTTAATCCGGCTTTGAACAACATGTCTGGGGTTCTGTAAGCCCTATGAATGACAAATAATTGTGACAGCCTACCAGGCTCACTCATTGATATCTTGGGCACATAATCCAATACTGATTCCCATCGGTCATCATCAATCGCCCCCAGGTCAGCCTCCCATTTCGCCCTTGCTCTAATAGGGTGCTCCGCCAGAAAAGAAAATAGAAGGAATTCATATATACCCGAAATCACCCCCTTCGTGCCTCCCCCTTCAAGGATAAAATCCAGCATAAGATCCACCTGGATTTCAACAGGCCCTCTCTTACACTGTGCCCGGTACGCATGAGAAAGACGACGGTATTGGTACATCTCAGACTCCGGGAGTAAAAATTCTTCCTGCAATATCTCAAAGTCTCTAATTCTACCCTGATGTAAAATCTGGCCCATCCGAGAGATGCCTGCCTCCCTCCAAATATGAAATCCCTCCATCTGTCTAAACTCCTGTAGGACACAGTTGTTCCAAATGGGTGAGAATCTAGTGAGTGCCCGTACACCCCTAATTCCTTTAACTTTATCCCACACCTTGTGAATGAGCCTTACAGTGCAAAATTTAGAACCTTTCTCACGGAAATGTCCCCCCTCTAGGCCCTCACTCAACACCTTTGTCCCAATCAATGATCTCAGGCTGCAAGGTGCCCGCATCCCACCTGACCCATCTCCCCATCCCTTGAAATGCTGACACTGTGAGGCCAAAAAATACAACCACGGATTGGGCAATGCCACCCCTCCCTCCGTCTTTGGTCTCTGTAGGGTTTCCTGTTTAAATCTGGGGCTCTTCCCACCCCAGATCAGCTCACCAAACAAAGATCTAATCCTCCGAAACCTATTCTGCGATATCCATATAGGGGAATTGTGCAACACATAGAGTAACTGCGGCATCACAATCATCTTTATCAGGTTTATCCTACCAATTACCGATAAGTGTAGCTTTTTCCACGCCTGGACCTTGGTACGTATCTTACGCAGAAGAGGTGCCAAATTCAGTTCCTCAAAGCTAGTCAGAGGGAGTGCGATCTGAATCCCCAAGTACTTAAATTTCTCAACTAGCCTCAACCTTGTGACAGAGTCCCCCCCATCACCGTCCCCACTATCCCCATCTATCAACATCATATTCGATTTGTCCCAATTGATCCTTAAGCCCGAATAACTCCCGAATTCCTCAATAATGGCCTCCGTCTTTACCAAGGTCCCCTCGGAATCCTCCAAGAAGAGCAGGATATCATCAGCGTATAACGCTACTTTTTCTTCCGCCTCCCCGTACATAAAACCCTTCACCTCCCGGGACCCTCTGATCTTTGCGGCAAGGGGTTCCACCGCCAAGGCGAAGAGCAGCGGGGACAGAGGGCAGCCCTGTCTAGTACCTCTAGATAAAGAGAAAGTCTCAGAGAGAGCGTCATTCACTCTAATTTTGGCCACCGGAGAAGAGTACAACAGCCGCACCCATGAGATAAATTTAGGTCCAAACCCCATTCGTTCCAGTACTGACCACAAATAACTCCACTCCACGCAATCAAAAGCCTTATGAGCGTCCAAGGATACCACAACCCTTTTGCCAACATTGTCAGAAGGGATTTGCAAATTTAAAAATAACCTTCTCAGATTAAGTGCCGTTGATTTATTGGGCATAAAGCCTGACTGATCCGGGTGAACCAGTCTGTCAATCACCCTAGATAACCTGTTTGCCAGAGCTTTTGCCAGTATCTTAATGTCAGCCGTCAAAAGTGAGATTGGTCTATAGGATTCTGGTAGTTGTGGGTCCTTATCGGCCTTAGGGATAACGACCACGATAGCCTCTCTCATTGAAACAGGTAACTCCCCTCTTTCCAATGACCTATTATACACCTCCGACAGTTTGGCCAACAAAGTTTCTTTCAATACCTTGTACATCTCAGCTGGAATACCATCCGCCCCCGGAGCCCTACCCCCAGCAACCCCCGCCAAAGCGGCCCCCAATTCTTCCTCCCCAATCGGCTCCTCCAACAACTCACAGTCTTCTTTACTCAACCTAGGCAGGTCAATCCCCTC